>NW_027281877.1:0-15727 GCF_046629955.1 Centroberyx affinis | reverse complement strand
CTTACATTTGCGATTTTCCACTCCAGTTTAGAAGCAACTGATTGAGCGAGAGGAGAGGAAGCTGGAGAGAGAGAGAGAGAGAGAGAGAGAAAGAGAGAGCGAGAGAGAGAGTCAGTTAAGGTGAAGCTAGTCTTTCAAAATAGTAATACTGTACAACATGCAATAAATGATTCACGCTTTGTAGAATAAATTATGAACAAATTTTAGTGATCCCATTGGAGAATTTGCAATGTTGCAGCAGCAAATAGAAACAGGATGCAACAAAGAAAAATAGAAAAAAAAAAAAAAAAAATGAAAATACACTGTGAAAGAAAATGAATCCACCCCTATGTATGATGTGAAATGTATCAAACATATTAAATATATGTACCATGAAATTGATGAAAAATGATCCAAAATATTACATTTGCAAAATATACAACATAAGAAGAATATGAGGATATGAGAACAGGACTGGTAGCTTTCTGAAAAAGACTGACGCGATTTTTCTTAAAACGATGACTCAAGGCTTGGTGAGAAAACATGACAAAGGGAGGCACGACCTTAAAACAACAACAACAACAACAACAACAACAACAACAACAACAACAACAACAACAGAATTATGAAGCGAGCGAGTGAGCTTCACAACTCTCCCTCTCTCTCTCTCTCGCTCCAAAGCTTGAAAAAACACACAGCAGTGTCACGGCATTGGCATTGACATGACTTGCTTCATAAATAGTGTGTGCGTGTGTGTGTGTGTGTGTGTGTGTGTGTGTGTGTGTGCGTGAACAACTGTGTGAACTGCTTGGTGTGCTTGCGGAGCATTTAGACGCACAACTCACTATAACACACACAACTCGCTCTTTCCCACACACACACACATACTCACACACACACACACATACTTATCTTATGTGTACACGTAGACATGTACAGTACATATGGCAACATTTGTGTGTGTGTGTGTGTGTGTGTGTGTGTGGTACAGTAATGCAGTGGCTGTGTCATGTTCTGCCACCAGCAGCTCTCTAGCGCCATCTACTGACCCGACTAAAGCTGGACTGGAAACAGCCACAGCAACACTACACCATACCAGTAACACCAGTAAGATTACATACAGTGTGATAAAACATTATCAATCCCAGTGGGGGAACTGGATTGTTGCCACAGTAAAATGTAACTGGCTACAGCAGGGAAAAATAGAATCGAAATATGAGACGGAAATAGAAACATATGGATTTACTTGCAGGAAATAAGGCGGGAAGGAAGGGAGGAAGGAAGGTTAAGACGGAAGGAGGGAGGGAAGCAAGGCAGGGTGTAGGGCTGGAAGGAAGGAGGGAGACAGAGGTAGAGGAAGGAAGGAAGGAAGGAGGGAGACAGAGGTAGAGGAAGGAGAGAGGAAATGAAGGGAGGGGGTAGTCAAGGTGGGAGGGAGGTGGATGTAAGAAAGAAAGGAAGGACGGAAGGAGGGAAAGAAGGAGGGAAGGAGGGAGGAAGGAAGGAAGGAGGAGGGGGGAGGAGATAGAAGTAGAGGAGGTAGGGAAGGAAAGAAGGGAGAGAGGAGGGAAGGAGGTAGAAGAGGAAGGGAAATGTGCTATATATAGTTATGCTTAAACATGACATTGTAAAAACCTCAAAAAGCAATATGCATACAGTGTGAAATAGTGGGACCATTATAAAAGTGTTGATATACAGTATATACATTATGTAACAATGAGAGGGAAATGGGAAATATATATGTGAATTTAAAGCAAATACACATGATGTGCACATGTGTCATATTCACATAAACCACAGAAAACTTTTTTTTCTCTATTTTTAAACATGCATATACACTCCAAAACATTATTTTAATCTATCTGCAAGTTTTACACATTTTTAATTATATCACAAATTCCCACTCAATTGGATTAAGTATTCAATTGGATCAATTAAGTATTCATGACTCAAATAGAATGAAACTAAATTGACTGAGTGAATTCAGTTGTATGCAATTTGTGCTCATGATGCCAATGCATTTTAGATGGGTTTGTTTCATTAGTGTCTAAATGACAAATTTCTACGTGAAAAAACTAAATGTAATCTGGTCACATAAGTCCAATAACAGTCAAACACTTCAAACAATTCATTTAATCTGTGAGTTCTTTTTAGATAATAGTAAACCAGAAAAAAATTGAAAAGAGAACTGGAAACCAGAAAAAATGCATTTATTTTACATGGATTTTCTTGAAACTGTGTTTCCTTTTTCTTTCTTTTATGTGTTCCTAAAAAGTGTTAAGTATAATTTTTTTTAATGCTGACAAGGCAAATGCAAGCAGGTCTGGTTTAATCATACACTAGGTAAAGATTCAATAAAATATTCAGTTGCAAGTAAAAGTGACATCATCAGTTTCAGAATACACTTATAAATTCTAAACCAAAAAAACTAGAATTTCTGAATGATGACACCTTATTAAATAAGATTCAATATTCAAATAAAATATCCACCATTTGGTGAACAATTGTCACCTACTCTTATGATGATTTTATGATTGCTGGTGTGGAATTATAAGCATATTATGCATTACTATTAATGTCATGAGTCATCTAAAGGCCGTTGCTTTACTTATTATAAAAATTGACTGATGAATTTCAGGATAGCAACATTTTGTTTTCCAAAATGGAATATTTTCTCATAATTCCTAAGCACAGAATTAAATAATTGTTAATATTCTTTTGAAAAGTCTAGTAGTAGTAGTAGGCCTAGTAGTAGTAGTTGTAGTTGTAGTAGTGGTGGTAATATAACAGTAATAATAATAATAATAATAATAATAATACAATATTGATCATTAATACCATCATCAGTTGGAATCTGATCAGAATGTCTCATCAGAATCAATTCAGGTTAAGGTCTTCCCATAGACAACCAGTCTAGTATTGATCAATTCTACAATGAATATGTAATCAATCAAACTGCATCATATCCACCACACTGACTGCACCACATCTTAATTTTTCAATAAAAGTCAGTTAATACAAGGAACATCCTTTCAGCAGTTATTAATCAGGTATGTTATCATTGCATATTTGTTACATACTGAGGGTCTCAGTAATCCTGGAGGGTATTTAAAGTCAATTAAAGTGCTACAGATCCAGGAGTAAACAAAGAGCTTACTGTGTGGTAAATACATGAGGAGCCTACCGCTGAGCAGATGGACTTGGTTTTTACTCCGACGGTGAATTAAAACAGTTACTGGTATTACAGGACTTTGCAATAGAATCATATGGCTGAGACTGGGAACAAAGTAAACTTCAGGTGAGGGATTTGCATTTCTTAATATACTGGAGATAATTAGCAAGCTGTTGTACCTGCAGCGAGCTTAGAAAAACACTCCGACTTGGCGCGCACTTCCCGGGCAATAGGAATAAAAAAAAACACCACCACCAGAGGAAAATACCGTTTTCTTTTCAATTTTCAAGGTGCTAGGCCGACGTTTGAAGGGTGAAACAAGCTGCTGTATCTGGGATGAGCAGATAATTTGTTGTCTGTCATTTCTTATCCGGAGTTCTTATGAGAGGGATGATAGGAAATCAGGCCTGCCATCAGTCACTGCTCCGAGTCAAGATGTGACTGGGAAGGAGTAACAAAGGAAAAGGCAAACGAAACATAAACCCGGCAAACGTGACAACGTTTTCAAAAATGATAGGAGTGAAGTTTTTGGGCCACAGCTGAAGGAATGAATCGAGGATTTCTCGGTTGTTACTGGAGAACGATGTGTGTTTGATTTCTTTGCAGAGAGGCTACAGTTTGAGTCATGTATATTATTATAATGTATTATAAAAAAAATGCCAATATATTGAGCCAATATTGTTGTAACATCCACCTCTGATATGATGGATATGATGCAGTTTGATTGATTACATATTTATTGTAGAATTGATCAATATCACACTGGTTGCCTATGCGAAGACCATATCCTGAACTGATTCTAATGAGACATTTTGATCAGATTCAACACAAATATATATGGACATGTTTTATTATCACTGTTATTACTATTAGAAGTAGTAGTAGTAGTAGTAGTGGGACAATATTATCCCAATATATTTCCCAATAGGGGCAGTTTTACTTGATAATAATTCTAATACTACTACTACTAATAATAAGAATAATAATGAGAATAATTATGTGAATAACTTCAGTTATATAGCACTTTAAGTCCTTAGGTCCTTAACCAGTTATTAATTTGGGATATCCAGTCCAATACTTGGCAGCTGACACTCCTTTTCTTCCTCCTCTCCCTCTTTTTTCCAATCCATCCCTGCTCTCCTCCACCATCCCCTCACCCCTCCTCCCCTCTTCCCACTAAGGGTCTCCTTTTGGCAGGTGACAGCCCAGTGGATGGGCCCCTAGCTAGCTTCTGAATGTCCTGGGGGGGTTTGGGAGGTTGGACAGAGGGAAGGGGAGAATCCTGGGAGCTTCCCCCATGCTCCCCTCACCCAACCCTGGGCTAATGGTGTGGAGCGAGCCCCTCTCCTCCTGGAGCTCCGCAAGCATCAAACTATGGACAGAGAGAGAGAGGGAGTGTGTGTGGGGAGAAGAGTATAGCAGGGCTCAGTTCCACTCTGCTAAACAGGTAAAGACGAGTGTGAGGGAAAGAAAGTTTTAAAACACACACACACACACACACACACACACACACACACACACACACACACACACATACACACACATACACACGGGAATGCCACCTCTTGTCAAAGTACATTGTGGAAGCGCTGCATGAGTTTTGGTTTCTCAGAGGAAAACAGCATAGGTTGTGTGTTTTGCTTGTGTGTGTGTGTGTGTGTGTGTGTGTGTGAGGCTGGTCCCTCAGACGAGGACAAGATTGTGGTGACAGAAGTTTAATCCCTGTGGTTTTCTGAGTTTGAGCTACAACAATGAAGCAAGCCGAAGTGCAG
This sequence comes from Centroberyx affinis, assembly GCF_046629955.1. Lineage (NCBI taxonomy): Eukaryota > Metazoa > Chordata > Actinopteri > Beryciformes > Berycidae > Centroberyx > Centroberyx affinis. The sequence goes on along the minus strand of NW_027281877.1, from coordinate 10,804 downwards.
TCGGTCCCTCTTACAAGTCTTTACCAGACTGGAACCACTGTCAAATAAAAACCTGTCCGAGAAATACCGCAGAAGAAGAAAGTCCTCGGCATAGGCTTTTTTCTGCCAGCGGGGAAAAGTTTGTTAGACTGATATAGGGGGGCCGATATTGTTCTTTTATGAAAAATCAAATTTGGTCCAGTGGTCCACCTCTGGTCCAGTGTGGTGTGGAGTCTGTAAAACCTGCAGTGAAACCTGCCTCACTCTGCCTTAAGGAGCTGCTAACCCACCTAAAACTATTTCATTAGTCTGGGTTTCAATGGAGAGTTTTAGTGTCCCATGATGGTCTACATACTGTTTCACAGGCTTTTCCACCCTGACAAAACTCTGAGAGAAACACTGAATACTTGAACATTTTTAGACAACTTCTATGCATGAAAATTGTCAAATTTACACATAAAGCAAGAAGCTTTTTCATCAGTAACTTTTTCCAGGTTTTGCAACTTTGGGATCCAAGTGATCCCCAAAGGGTAAAGTCCACATGTTCATTAACATTTCATTGTTATTGTAGTTATAATATGGAGGCTGATGATCTATTTTTGGGTTGTTTTCTTGTCAATTTTTGTCTGTTAGTCTGATTGTTTGTATGGTTAGCTGTTGCCTAGCTCTAGTATTTGTGTTACCGGTATGGACCATTCTTTTTGAGGGTAACATTGGGTTAGGGTTAGGGTTAGGGTTAGTCTGAATGATGTCTGTTAATCTGTATGAACTGAAAATAAAATGTTTGAAAGAAAGTAACTTTTTCCAACAGTGGATCACTTTTTTGGGCCTGAAAATGGTCAAACTGAAAGATATTGAATATCGGCACCAAATATCACATATCGGTCGATTCCAAGTCAAAACAATGGTGTTGATGTTGGTGTTGCCGGTATTTCCACAGGAATCTCTTCTCAGTGGGAAATTACTGATACAGTGACTCATCTGTATCAATGCAATGTTTGCTCCATAAGGTGGAAATGCCTATGAAACAACAGATCATGTCACATTAGGATTCGACTGATATGGGTTTTTTTCTACAATTAAAAATATTCATTGTTTTCCCCCAGGGTGTTATTATTGTCAGGGTGGAAAAGCCTCTGATACAGCATAGGACACTAAAACTCTCCACTGAACGCCATAATGTGCCATAGAGTGTAACACAAAGAGCAGGAGTCCAGGTCGAAGGTGGACCTTTGGCCTGTGGTTGTGATGATACTGCCACCTAGAGGCAGGCATGGAGGACATGCACACTTCAGTCATGCAATATGAATCCAAATGTGATCGTGTAGTTTTTAGCATTATAATGGAGAGCAAAAATCTGCAGAAATGTATTTAGAAGCCAGATCTTAAAAAAATAAAAAAGAAAAGAAAAAGAAAGGCAAAATGGAAAAAAAAAGGAAAAAAGGAAAAATCACAGGCAGCATTCAGGACCAATGCTATGCCTAAGCTGATAGTTTGCTCACCTACATCTAATAATTGATCACATTAACCGAATAATACCTTGTCAGCTATCAGTCAGAAATGTAGTGTATTGTTTAGATCAGTGGTTCTCAACGTGGGGTCCGGGGACCAGCAGGGGTCCTTGAGGGGGTTCCAGGGGGTCCCCAGCAAATTATTATACCATTATTTCTATTAAATGATATTTTGATCATAGTTTCACTGTTATCTCTCTACCTGCAATACAGATGGTCATGGAATTCTGTACAAAATCATATCTAGCAATAAAAATATTCTCAGATTTGGGGCAGAGAAACAAAATCTCATCAAATGGGGGTCCGTGGCTCTAATGTGGACTAAACTCGGGGTCCTTGATGTGAAAAAGGTTGAGAATCACTGGTTTAGATTATATCCACTACAGGGCCATAACTTAAGATGACAGTGAACCGACAATTATCTTTTTTCTTTTTTTTTTTCTTCTTCAATGCATAGCACTCTCAGCTCGCTCTGACAGCACTACGGATTGAAGAGATGCAGCACTCCACCTCCCCTTTTTGCATTTTTCTATGTCACTGACACTGCAGATCTCCCAAGAGCTCGCATGACAGAGAAGATAATGGAGTCATGGAGTAAAAATGATTTGGTCTTGATGATCAACACGATTTCTCTCTCTCTTTCTCTCCCTCTCCCTCTATCTCTGAGCAGTGTGTAATGACTTTGGTTAATTTCTCAGGGGAGAAACAGTAATAAGTGATCATTGACAAAAGGATTTCTATGGAGACAGTCACATTATCTCTGCTTGGCTGACTGGCTGGGTGTCTTGTCTATCTAACTGCCTGTCTTTCTGCCTGTATGCCTGCCTAAAATGTCAGTTTTCACCACTTTATATAACACAATATTATTAATAGTGATGCAACCTATATCCAGTTCACGAAAGCTTTTACATTTGCTGTTCTAAAACAGTGGTTCTCAACGTGGGGTCCGGGGACCACCAGGGGTCCTTGAGGGGGTTCCAGGGGGTCCCCAGCAAACTGATGAATTGTTAAACTTCACCATTATTTAATTTACAAGAAGTTAACACAATTAGAGAATGTAGAAGAATGACTGTTTTGATCATAGTTCACTGTTATCTCTCTACCTACAATACAGATAGTCATGGAATTCCGGACGAAATCATATCTAACAATAAAAATATTCTCAGATTTGGGTCAGAGAGACAAAATCTCATCAAATGGGGGTCAATGGCTCTAATGAGGACTAATTTAGGGGCCCTTGATATGAAAAAGTTTGAGAATCACTGTTCTAAACACCCAGTGTGTGTTGTGCTAAAACGACACTAAAAAATGTGTTTTCCCTGGCGGTGTTTCCATTTGTAGGGGAAACAAATTTTGGCACAACACCAAGTGATCCCTAGGAAGTGCAGTGCACCAAAGATGGAGACAAAAAAAAATAAAAATAAAAATAAAAGAGGGACCCTACAATTACCACTTTAACCATGACAGAACCTAAAATAAGAATATGCACCCTGCTTTTTGTGTGAGGACCATACTATCTACTTGTAGTTGTTGCACAGTGTATAAGCAGAAGTGGGGACTCGAGTCACATGACTTGGACTCGAGTCACAATTTTAATTGCTTGAGATTGCTTGAAGAATGAAGACAAGACTTGAGACTTGACTTGACTTGGGTTCTGGTGACTTGGGACTTGACTCTGACTTGTACTTTGATGACTTGAAAAGGTTTCTAAAGTCTTGACTTGAGATCTTGTGTTTGTACAAATGATTTAGATTGAAAGTGATGAGATTTGTTCCAGCAGACGGCTGAATTTAAATTCTGTTTTGTGAATTTGTATGGAATGATTGAATTTATTGAAGCTGAAACTGATTATAGAAATCAAACTCACAAGTTTTTATCCTATTAAAACCATATTGCATTGAAAAGCCCTAGATATTTAGTTTTCTTTAAGATATTAAATTGATAGTGGACTCTTGATTTGTCCTGACTTGACTTGCTGTTCTACATTTAGACTTGAGACTTCAAATTAATGACTTGGACTTGACTTGGACTTGACTTGGTGTTCTACATTTAGACTTGGGACTTGACTTAAGACTTGTGCCGCAGGACTTGAGACCGACTTGGGACTCGAGCAAAGTCGACTTGGTCACACCTCTGGTAATAAGTGTAACAAGTCGTCAAAGGAAGTTCCATGTCACTTATTCGGCCGTGGCATTAAGCCTTTCTAAAGCCACCGCAATAAGAGAAAATAAATCTGTTACAGTCTGTCCCTCCAGTAAGGAATGAATGGCTTTACCTTCCATCTCCCATTCTGTTAAATAAGGCTCTAATCTTGTTACTGCTAGTCTAAATAGCGAATTGGAATAGTTTATCTGGACCTTTTCTGCCTCAGTGTCAACCAGTAAAGAGACTCCACAGCTGGCAACCATGGAATGTAAAATTTCCACCAGAGCATTACAAAGAAACAAAGCGTGCATGTGTGTGTGTGTCGAGTGTCGGCAACACAAATTGAATTTAGAAAGCTGATAGCTTGTGTGTCATTATTCAAGTAATGTGAAGAGAGACCTTCTCTCACACACTCACTCACTCACACACACGCACAAACACACACACACACAGACCATCTCTTCCCCGGCTCCAGTCTGCTCCTACAGTAGCAGCAGTGATTTATGAGAGTTGTATGAATTATTGATAAAGCCAATAGAGAACACACTAACTGGTTTCTACTGAAGGGGAATTAGAAAAGGCCAGAAAAAAAATCTGTGTGTGTGTGTGTGTGTGTGTGTGTCCACTAAACAAGAAGATTAATAAATCATTTGGCGAAGGGAGTGACAGGCAGAGACAGACACACACACACACAGAAAGAGAGGGAGAGGGAGAGAGAGAGAGAGAGAGAGAGAGCGAGAGAGAGAGAGAGGGAGATTGATTTACAGTTTAGATGGGGGGAACACTAGCACACACACACACACACACACTAAACAAGTCTTTTCTTCGAGAAAGTGTATTAGGTTTGTGCTGTAAATCACACACAAGTATGCAAACACACACACACACACACACACACACACAGTGGTATATCAACCCATTCTGACGTCTATCTTTCTCTCTTCAATCAATCAACACAATTAACAGATGACAGTAAATACCTGCCGTGTGTGTGTGTGTGTGTGTGTGTGTGTGTGTGTAATTTGCCAATGAGGGATCTATAGAGTGATTACCAGTATGTACAATGAACTGGGGTTTTGTGTGAAAAGAAGTTCAAGCAGAAACTTTCGCGAAACCAAAAAAGCTCAAGAAAAAGAAAAAGAAAAAAATGAGCATTCATCCATCCTTCTCCCTACCTCCCCCGTCTCCCCCCTTTCTTCCCATCTTTATCTCCATCTCCATCTAAAATAATAAGATCTACTGCGTCCCCCTCATTCCTCCTCCTTCTCCCCGTTCATCTCACACATTCCCTTCCTCCTCCTCCTCCTCCTCCTCCTCTTTTCTCCATCCCTCTTTCTCTCTCCCCCTTCTCTCCCCTTTAAACATTAGCCAGTCATTTGTCTGTCATTAATCTTGCTTAAAAAGCCATCATGTCGTGTTAGTCCACTCTGATTGTAACTCTATTGGATTTAGTCCTCTAGTCACAGAGATGCTCTCTCTCTCTCTCTCTCTCTCTCTCTCTCTCTCTCTCTCTCTCTCTCTCTCTCTCTCTCTCTCTCTCTCTCTCTCTCTCACTCGCCGGGTTTCCATCCAAGTGTTTTTATGCAAATTGTGATGTATCAACTAGGGTTGGACTGATATCTGGGGCCGATATTGTCCTCTTATTAAAAATCAGATGTGGTCCGGTCAGTGTGGTCCACCTCTGATATGATGGATATGATGCAGTTTGATTTATTAAATATTTATTGTAGAATTGATCAACACTACACAGGTTGTCTATGGGAAGACCTTAACCTGAATTGACTTTGGAGTCATTTTGATTCCATACAGGTATGAATCAGGAGTTTTAGTGTCCCATGAAGGTCAGATTTAAAGATACTAAATATGGGCAAAAAAAATGTCAGTTATCGAAATCTTCAATTAAAAAATATTGGTATCGGCTTTCAAAAATCCAGATTGATTATCAAATTAGCCCTCATCCTACCTCTGGGGTACCCGCAGACCCCAGAGATATACTTGTTGTCATATCTCACAGGTGCTTTATTCTATCATTCCAATTTTTCATGACTTTGTCAATCAATTTGTTCCTAATGACTTCATATCATTGTTTAAAATTACCAATGTCAAAAGCACCCAATTCCGCCTATGCAGTTTTAATAGATGGAACTATTGAGTTCCATCTATTAAAATTTTTTGAGTTCATGTTTGCCATGGGTCCTAATTTAAACTATCACACACTATCAGGGGGGTAGGGGCACTCTGTCTGTCAGTCATTTTGAAGGAGACAGACACAGATGCAGCAGACACAGATTTCCTCATGTGCTCTGTGAACCTAAATACTGCTCTTCCTAAGGTAAGATGATGTTCAAAGTCACAAATACAATACATTATTTAATTAACTGTAACTTTCCTTAAAATAATAATAATCAGTTTTTTTGTTTTCTTCAGATGACATTAATTACATAACTAATAATGTTTTGAGAAGAAATAAGTTTACATTTTGCTATGATGGTTGTTTCTTACAGTAGTATATTCTTGGGGTCCCCAGGGACCCCAGTCGGTAGTCCTTGTATGTTAAATATGTTGGTAGGATGAGGGTTAGAGAAGATGAATAGAAATGATAAAAAAGAGTTTTTATGATACAGCCTGTGGTGGAAAATGTTTGTGTCGATGAGGAAATTGTGATAAATAGCGATGGAAACACGTTTGTTGTAAATATTGATGCAGACTTGGAATGATTGCTTTCACTGTACAGTTGAAAAGTGGGTTTGGACTTTCTGTTGTTGTAAAATATCTGTCATGCAGAGTCTCCAGAAATATCATATGTGTGGTATCTCACATGTAAAAGTCTTCATTATGGTTGCATGGTCATTAGTTGCCACATGAGAATACTGTATATTGCAGTAGTACAGTTTTTTTTAAATATTACTAACCATATTAAGCAAATACAGAGCTGGGGAACATCTTTTTCAGCTTCCCATTATGTGCTATATAGAGCTGGGGAACATAGGACCCTGGTAACATAGGACCCTTTGTCATGTTCCCATTATGTGCCATAAAAATCTGGGGAACATAGGACCCTGGGAACATAGGACCCTGGGAAAGTAGGACCCTGGGAAAGTAGGACCCTGAGAACATAGGACCCTGGGAACATAGATACGCTCCCGAGTGTCAGGCTAAGGTCCATTAAAAAATCTGGCAATTTGTTTCTGCCTTGCATATCGGCAAAAAACATACATCGGAAAATATAACCTGAGACTTTATAACTAACCGGTAGGGTGTTCTGGTAAATTCGGCATGTATGTAATCCTCCAAACAGCTCAAATTTTAACACACTGGCCCGTTCCTGGGCCAGAGAATTGGTGTTACTCACATTCATGATGGTTTTTTAGGGTGAAATTTTCTTGCAATACATCGGTTGAAAGTGTGAAAACTATCTATCTCTATACATCATTTTACAATCCCAATGTCATAGCAAAAACAATCCACAGGAGTGGCGACTCTATCTTTGCTATCTTCTAGAAACCCACAGACAACAGGAAATGAACCTGAAAAGACACATAGACCCTTTAATTTAACATACATAGAAACTGCCTTTAATCAAATGATCAGTCTAAATTAAACTGTTTTATATAGATGTAAAATTGTATTGTCAACTAAATTATACAAGTAAAATGAATAAAAAAGCAGTTGCTCATCATATCTGTCTGTTAGAATTGCTTTTTGATGGGTGTACGGCTTGTTTGCGCAATGTTAAGCACAATTAACTGTGAGATTGTCTGTCACACACTCAGTCACACGCTTTTCCCACTTTCCCCAGTTGTGAAGGTGAAGGGCAATTTACGGATGGGTGGCTTAGCAATAAATAATAATAGTAATGAAAAAGTTTACTGTAAAACTACCTCAAATGAACTAACCCCAATTAACCCTCTGTTTCTCTGCCAATTAACTTTGTCTTGACTGCCTCTCTCTCTTTCACACACACACACACACACACACACACACATTCAAGTGTGTTATAGAGAAAAGTAATGGAGCGTGATGTGTTCCAACCTGAGATTGTCAAACATGAGTGGAGAAAGCGAACGCTACATATCCAGGTTGTTTTGCTAATCAGTGATTTACAGTAGCAGAACCTCTTTAACTGACTTACCATGAACCAATTATGATTAAGACACCCACAGACACATACATCCATTCATACAAATCATTTCATTATATCCACATTAATACAGAGGGACTTATGCAATAACACGATACAGATGCAATCAGAATATTTCCATGACCCTCCGTTCCACCTGCATTAACATGCGTCTCGTATCCAGATTGTACGTAGATATGATTTAGCTGAACTGGCATTAAAATACATCTCTAATTTACACATTGAAATGAAATTTCACCAAAACACTGACTGCCACGCATGTCACTTCCTCTTGTCATAGTGTCTACATCTGGATTGGAGGCACACATTTCATTTACACATTATTGTTAAAGCTGCACTAAGGCACGATTTTTATGTAAAATCCATGTCTTGCCAGCCTTAAGCGCATTTTATACTTCAATGAATATAGCGTCTCTGTGCGTAAACTGGCGCTATTTGACGCGTATTTGGGGTTGAAAAGGGTCTCCGCGTAGATGTTGGAACCTGCCCAAGAATCTCAACTTTGCGTCGAGTCTACACAGAGTCGCGCACTCTGATTGGCTGATCATAAGCGATCGTGACCGCATCCAACTCTTCAAGCTCCAGCTGCTCCAACACATCCCATTCGCGCCCATGTTTGTTTTTACCGGTGATCGTCACCACGTCTGCTTCCCGTTCCTCTCTTCTTCTATGTTTCGTTTTGGTGCGATATGATTTTTTTTTTTAAAACACTGCCACCCTGTGTACGGGATGTCAACGACATGCTACCCGCACATCAGCACGGAAGTATAAAAACGGATGCGTTCTTGTGCGTTCTTGTGTCCTCCGTGACGTGTTTTACGTAACATCTACGCGCCGAAGCATGATTCCAAATCAAAAGAACGACAGGACGGAGGACGGATAGAAACCCCGGAAGTTTCCTTGCCAACCAAAAAAAAAAAAACGAGGATGCATCGGATGGTGACTTGACTGACCAGAACGAATTGAAAGCCCCAAGATTCATTGTGACAACGGTGAGCTGTGCTGTAGTCTACAGTACAGAGCCGGTTAACAGCTGAGAAAATTGTCTTAAAATTAAAAAAAAAAAAAAAAAAAAAAAAATAGTCTTAATTAATCACAAGCACACATTTCATCTCAAATTGCAAGGAAGCTTCTCTGTGCTTTCTTTCATGAGAAGAACATTCTCCCCAAGACAACTTGGGAAGAACGTTCTCCACAAGGACACAAGTATCGACTTGGCGTTCTTGGTTTTGATAATCAGCCTTAGTTTACTGATCTCACTTTACAGGATTTCTGGGTAATGAAGTCCTCAAAATTCAAACAGTTACTCATTGCTGCCACTTGGGGCCGCCAACGTACGAAGTCGACTAACGCAGTGTTAACGTGGCCAAATGTGCCTCTGACCCACCTCTGGGGGTGGTTTGGATCATTGGATCTTCAATGCATCAGATTAGATATGTTTCCAACTGGATTTCATGCATTTCTGCTCTACTCAAATACAATCTGATCACCCAGGATGCATGTTAATGCCAGATGGAAAGGGGGTCCATGCGATGGCAGCGATCATGGCTACAGACGCCATCACCTTCTGCAGAAATGTGACTGCCAATAGTAGCCTTTTTGGCTACTATTGAAGCTCTCTTTTTTGATAGTCCTCTAACCACAAGTCTGTGGATATTGGCCATTCAAAGCTGTCAGGTTTATATATTAATATACAGTATATATATATATATATGTACACACACACACACACACACACAAACTGTAGTGTGGCATTGTGGCCAGAGGAGGGGGCGTGCACGTCCATTTACTTGAAACAGTGAGCGAGAGGAAGTGTATTCATAGCATCCACCTAATAACTCCTACTTTATATGATATTTTGATATTAGTTTGTGTTGCAACTCTTTATAATGGCGGAGATACATGAGTTACCGGTTCATGTTCTGTCCTCCCCTCCTCTCTAATCTGTTAATCCCTTTATTATCCCTCCGATCCCCCCCACTTCCCCTTCTTCCCTTTCTCTCTTCTCAAACTTCTCCCCTCACTCTGTCCCCTTCTCTTCCTCTGTACCTCACCTCATAGTCATCTGTGACATCTTTAATTACTAACCCGACCCTCCACCCCCACCACCCCACCCCACCGGGGAAATCATGGTATCTCCCATCTCCCAGAGGTCAGCTGCCACAGTGTTATTAAGTGGTGGATTAAACCAAATATAGAGGGGGCTGGGGGTCGGGTGGGATCTCGTGTTGGTCATGGGGGAGATTTGAGCTTTAGATAGACCTTCATTAGTGACTAGCAGCGGTGTCATAATTACTATTACTGTGTGTGTGTGTGTGTGTGTGTGTGTGTGTGTGAGAGAGAGAGAGAGAGAGAGAGAGAGAGAGAGAGAGAGAGAGAGAGAGAGAGAGAGAGAGAGAGAGAGAGACCCATAACGCCATTCTTGGGGTAGACAATTAACCCACAACTGAAACTAGCATTGCTCTTGTCACATCATGAGAACAAATTAAAACTGCATTGTGACTGTCCAATTTCCTATTAGACCTGATACAGGTAAATAAAATGAAGTAGGCACAGTTGAGTATTCAAGTTAAGTAAAAGGAGGTAATCTATTCAGACTCAAGTTATGTATTGGATGCACTTGAAGTATGACAAGCCACTAGGCAGGTGTGCATAATAGTATACAGAAGCAAAAATATAATGGGTAAATGCATTAAATAACAAACTTCAATCTGGTCACTGATAATGTCACAAAATTGGATATGGATATGGATTCATCTCACTCACATCTCACATCTCACTAGTCTTTTATGAATTCACATTAATCCCCTTAATTTTACCCCTGAAATGTCCTTAATGTCTCAGTACATAAACATTAATTATCCATTAAAAATAACATAGCTTTAAAAAAGTAAGGTTAGTATCATGGGTTTTTAAGGGATTTATTCATGGGTTGATTCGTGGAGATACTAGAAATTAAGGGAATTTTCCATGCCTTTTGTGCAGGGTTATTAATGAGTTATTAATGTAAAGTAAATATATTAGAAAG
>NW_027281876.1:0-12500 GCF_046629955.1 Centroberyx affinis | reverse complement strand
GAAACAATCAGACAGAAGTCATTTGTCAGAGCAAGGTAGACGGGAGGAAAAACAACTCAAGTATCTGTTTATAATCATCAAAAATAAATAAATAAATTATCAGACATTAGTGCTCAAACCATCACTGCTTTGTTACTTTGTTTTTTTGGGTTTTTTTGTGTGTGTGTGTATGGGGAGGCAGTGGAGATGGTGATGGATTGTATATTTTTTCATCAAATCATTCTACTTCTTTCATTTTTTTTTCTGTTGTGAACCGTATATTTGTGTCTGTTTATTGTTATGGATATGATCTCAGTTTATGGAAGATGCAAAATCAATAAGTACTTTGAAAGAAAGACCATTAGTGCTTTGTCATGTTTTAACATAAGATGAGATTTGGGCAGGAAAAACAAGCCAGTAAGAAACTCATATCCTCCATCCTTAGATTACTATATAAGCCGCATATTTATGTTGTATATGAAGCAATCTAAACATTAATTTAGCATTTTTGTTGATGTTATTCATGCCAACTGTCACATGTTGTCTGTCTGTGCTGTCAACAGGGCTGCAAAATAGTGAGAATTGATAACTATGTATTGCTAACAGACATTTAGAGAGACTGGTGGCAACACAAACCAGTCAACTAGATCCCCAATAAATGAAGATCTTCAGAATTCAGTGTGCAGCTCATTATCACTATGGAACTGTTTTCCATATCTTTAAATCCTTATACTATATTGTGTTGGCTATTGTCCCCCTTGGGCCACCGTAGATGATTTCTGGGAGCCTATGACCAAGCGATTCATTCCAGTGTGTGCTGGTGGAGAAGAATTGAGTGCACAGCTTGAAGCAGTAGAAAATGTTGGCACCACGCAGACAGCGGGAGAAAATGCCGACCAACACAAACCACAAGCACCAATAAATAACACCAAGAAATAACACAGCCAAAATTGTAAAAATCTCAACAATCGAGGGTTTGACGACTGGATGGGGACAGAGAGGGAAAACACTACAAGCTGTCCAGTGATTTTAAATTGTTTCCAGATCTATCAAGCTTATTTCATGATATTTTTAGTCAAATTATCTCACTGCACTGGCAGATAATCTTACTGGTTTCAAAAAATTTCACTTGATTCATGCCAAAATTACTCAATAAATCATCATAAAACTGATGAAACTTTCTCCAAGACAATTTTACTTTTACCAAGTAAATGTCCTATATTATAAAGTTATATTATCCTGAAAAAAAGTTCTTTTTTTTAAACCGGTAAAATTATTTGCCAGTGCAGTAAGATCATTTCACAAAATAAATCCTAAAATAAGCTTGATACAAGATAAAATAACTCCAACAACTTTGTCAGTTTTTGCAGTGCAACATCCCCTTCTGTAAGGCCCGCTGCCAGTTTCAGTAGCGGGAAAGAGATTAGAACAAATCTTAGTGGTCCAAATTGAGTGTTTATTTGCCAATATGCAATGCAAATGTATTAATTCAGAATTCAATAAAACCCCAAATGCTCTTAAAAATCAGATCAAGGGGACAAAAAATGTCTAATTCTATCACTATGTAAGTGAAAATTCCTCTCATACATAATGTGCAAAAAATGGTGTAACAACACAAGTACAGATTTAATTTCGTACTTATTACAGTAGTATTATGTACAGACAGCACTTTTCCACAGAATGACTTACTTGACTGAAGCCCTTTGCTCCTCTAGGGAGCACAGGCCATTGACAAATGTCCTCCACTTCACTCCGTTGTTGGCAGTTCTTTCGTGATCACCCCAGTTGAGCCCCCTCCCAGACATTTCTGCCTGGACACCTCGTCTCCAGCTGTTCCTGGGACGACCTCTTTTCCTTGTTCCTTGGGGCTTCCTCTTCAGGGCTTGTCGGGTGATGTTTGTGGCAGGTTTTCTGAGGGTGTGTCCAATCCAACTCCACATTGCTTACTTTGTCTCTCCACCAGATGTTTAGTATTCTCCTGAGGCAGGTGTTAATGAATGTTTGCAGCCTGTTTGTTGTGTGTTTTGTTGTTCTCCATGTTCTCCATTTTCCATAGGGTACTACACATCAGTAAAGTGGACTATAGGCGGTGCATATTGGCTAAAGTGCACTCAACATCCACTTCAGCCTCAGTTTAGAGTGTTAAAGTGTGCGGTTGGAGCCTGGCTGAACATATGGCTCCTGCACAGTCTTTATCATGTTGTTCGGCTGATATAGACTAATATGTTGCTGTCGGTGTGATGTCTGTATCATTTACCTTCTTCTATTTGTGTTTATGTTGTCTGGATGTGATTTGGCAAACTGCCTATAAGGTGATCTTGCCATCTGGATGTGGTTTTTGACATTGTTTTGGATTGCACAGGGATCATTCTGTCTGTGATGTCATCATGTTATTATCTGATGTGTTGCCCATGGGTTAGAAAAATGAGTTGTTTTTTTAGCTTGTCATATTAGCATATTGTGTCTCATGTTGTTTATGGAAACATCTACATAGCATTTCGAAGCCATTTTCTTTCTCTCAGCTCAGAAAATTTGAAAATTGCTGATCCTAAACTTATTGTTTGTCTCTTAAGTCAGTATTATATGGCATATATGGTCTGAGGTTGACAATGAGGTTGATGTTAAGGCTGGGTAGTTTTCATTAGTTTTGTCCATGTCTCATCAATGGCTTCATATAATGTCAGATTATGTTTACATGTTACATGTTCACAATACATGGGTTTTGGAAAAAAATGCTACTTGATATTCATCCCTCGATGGTTAAAAATTGTTGCAAATTATGAATTTTCAATAATCTTCACATTTGAAAATCTTAAAACTGTGAATTACCTGTTTTTTTTTTTCAACAAAATCATTTTCACTCATTTTGTAAGAGTGTGTGATTTTGATGGAAATCTCATTTTGGCATGAACTCAGACTCTTTTATTGTTGCCAGGATCATATTTATTAGCTGATAAATGGAGCTGTAAATGCTTACACACATAGCACTATTTTATTTTAGTTCATGTGCTTTTATCATTCAGTGCTGCTGTATTTTTAGCGTTGTATTGTGTTGCCATATTCATTCCCTACAAGTAGAATATCCTAGATTACAGTCAGGAGCTGCAAGGACTGAGCTGTAAATTCTCTAATACTTGATCCTATTATTTTCTTAAGTTCTTAAGTTTTTTATCTCTCTTTGCTCAGTTGGCTAAGTCGTCTGTTGTATATTCTAGTGTTGTATTGGCGGCAGCATAGCCCTTCAACACTATATCCAGACTTATTCCTCAAAACACTAGAGCAGTTTTTCCACATCTGGGCCAAGCAGGGCTTACCAGGGCCAGGATCAAATCAACATGTTTATAACACAAGTTTAAAAAAATATTGCTTTCGTTAGCTTCCAACAAAAGCCCATGCAAAGAATATCCTGTTGATGTCATGATGCACAATCAACCGCAGAGATGTTATATTGGTGACATTGATGATGGATAATCCCTTTTTGGCCCTGTTTGGTCTCAGTCGGCCCTGTAGTGGAAACAAGGCTGTCATTTTTTTTATTTTATTTTTTACTCTTACTCAGTGCCTCTTGTCGGTCGGTTGGTTGCCATTCCCAGGTCTTGGAATAAATAAGAGAGATATACGACGGTGATTTCCACACCGAGCTGACAGGAACGCCACAACTTAAGCAGCAGGGCATGAAATTACCTACTTTATCACATCCCGGTGGATAATTGTTTTTGTGATGGGTTTTTTTTCTCCATTTGCAAAAAGGCCAAGTGTTGGTGTGAATGTGAGTCAGGGGGGATTTGAGGAATGTAGCAGCAGCTGCAGGTTTTTTTTTGTTATTTTTAGGTCAATGTCTCCTTTCTGGCGCGCTATCTTAATCTGGGGGACTTAGCAGTGCTTAGTTTGTTATTCTGTGTTTGGCGGCACGCGTGTGTGCATGTGTGTGTGTGTGTGTGTGTGTGTGTGTGTGTGTGTGTGTGTGTGTGTGTGTGTCTGTGAAATGGATGAGTGGTTGTGGAGGGAGGTGTGAATCTGTCCAATACATGCAGTGTGTGTGTGCGTGTGTGGTGGTGCAGTGATGTGCTGTGCTCTGAGTGTGTGCATGTGTGTGTGTGTGTGTGTGTGTGTCGGTGTCGGTGTGTGCATGTGTGTGTGTGTGTGTGTGTGTGTGTGTGTGTGTGTGGTATTCACACATGTCAGGAAGTATTTTTATTTAAACTGCACCAGAGGTAGCAACACCTGTGCTGGCTAGGAGCCTGGAGACACATAATGGTTTTACTGGTGCTCCGTTCACACTGCAGGATTTATGCCAGATGTAGCACCAATTATCACATGTGCAGCAGTCTGCCTCTTTAGCACATGTATCTGTCTGCCTATGGTGCTTTGACTGGGGATCCATTCACACTGCAGGATTTACAGCAGATACAGATCTTCATGCTCAATTCCAAATGAATGCTCAAATCTGATTTTTTTTTTTTGACGACTGTTCATATCTATTCTAGGATGTAATCCATATCTTATACCAATATGAACTGACAGCAATGCTGAAAAGACATGCTCATGCAGAATAAAAATAATACAAGACACTGTACCTACGCTCCTCCCTCTTGTTCCCAACATACACTACCAGCCAAAAGTTTGGACACACCTGATTGAATGTACTGTGTCTTTTTCATTATCTTAAAGCCATTTTCATCTAAAGGCTTATGCTTAAATGCTTAAATAGTGAAGTTGATGCCTATGTATGAATTTCATGAAAGGATGGCAAAGGATGGCTAAAGATGGCTAAAATAGAATCTAAAATATAAGATAGTTTTGACCTTTCAAAAATGTTAAAAATAGTAAGGATAAAAAAAATGTGTATCCAAACTTTTGACTGGTAGTGTATTTCGGTTACTGTATGTGCCTTCAAGTTTTGATTGAACTGAGGCGTCACCCCATCTATCTATCTATCCATCTATCCATCTATTTATCTATCTATTCTTTCCATTTTTTTCTTTATTTCTGCATGATGCTGCGGATACATATGTCACAGCATAAATATGCCCTTGAATGATTATAAATAGATTTTTCCAAAAAAGCCTCCATCAGCCACCATTCTGTAATCAGTTATCTGTTTTTTTTTGGGTTTTTTTTGTTTCTTTTACAGATTTCCACCTGTGTTTAAATGTGGTTTTGAGGCCTATCTAGCCACAATCTAGATGTAGCTTTTATCTGTGTTTGGGCTTAAAGCCCAGTTGGAAACACGTCTGCTGATTTATATTGCTGGATAAATCTCTGGGTGGAATAATAAATAATATAGTGTCATTGCTTATGTTTATCCCAAACACCCAAAAATGAGAGAGAGAGAGAGATTTTAACCACAGGGGTAAATGGGGTCAAAATGATTTTACCAAAGGCTTGTAATGTTAAAATCTTGACATATTTTAGCTACATGGGAGCTTTCAAAGCTATGTGTAAATCTGCTCATAAATTATTTTACTATCTAGACACAATGTTGATGAAGCTTTTATCTGCATTTGAAATTTTACTACCAAGTGAACTGTAAAAGGGTCCGTACTGATTTTGAGAAACCATGTCCAGACGCAAAAAAAAACACAAAACGAGATGCATCTGCAGTGGGTTTTTACTGGCCAGTATAAAAAATAGTAGAACAAACCCTAATTTTTAATGATCAATTTTACTGATCCCAATCCAAACACTATCTATCTGTATCCTCTATCTGTACTTGGATTTTTACACCAGCTGTAATTGGTGTTGGTAATGAATTTCCCAGGCTGTCCAGCTGCAAACAGCAGATTACAGCCATTCATTTGTCCCTTGTTACCACGGCAGCTGTTTCCGCGATGGCTAGGTACCAGGAGGGGGGGGGGGGGTCAGAGGTCATTGGAAGCTGTGACCTTAGCAACCCTGTCGAAATATAGCAATTAAATGTAATTGGTTCAGGCGGCCAGCATGGATTTTGTCAGTCAATAGAGGGATCAATAGCCTGATTGATTGGAAGTATGTGTTGTTTAAGTTAGGGTTGGAAAGCGTTCAAAGGGGAGTGACACCGACTGTCAGCTTTAAGCCCGTTTCACACTGCATACAAGTCCCAACAAACACCAACAAACATCAACATCAAACAGCGCTGGGCCGGTGTGCCGCTGCCTGTTCAGATCTGTATGGGATTGTTTGAGTTTGTTTGGACTTGTATTGTCTGATTAAACATGTTCAATCCGTGTTTGGAGTGCGTCCTTCGTTTCCATAACAACAGATGTAAGTTGGCGAGCCAGTGTACCGTAACGCAGGTTGTTATCTGTAGTGCTAACATCAGGTACCAGGTAGTTTCTCTCTCTCTCTCTCCCTCTCTCTCAAATTCATATTCAAATTCATATCAGCTTTATTGGCATGACAAGAAAGATACCTGCGTTGCCAAAGCTGTACAGTGCTTCAATTGCAGTATAATTGCAAACATTAACCAATAGTTTTCAGTACATAACTAACTCTTCTGTAATTATCAGATATTTTGGGCAGGAAATGTGTAAAAAAGGAAGTGTATGTTTGTGTACAGTCTCTCTCTATGTATCTCTCTCTCTCGCTCTCTCTCTCTCTCTCTCTCTCTCCACTCACCTGTTGCCAGGAACCTGAGAGTCACCATGAGACGCTATCCTCCTCAAAAACTTTGCGTTTCTTCTCGCAGATAATGAGTGACTATCTGCAGCAATCTGTTAAACTGATCCGGAGTAAAACAAGCAAAAATAATAATAATAAATTGGAGGAGGCTTCCTGGCTCTGTCTAACCAAGAGCCACAGTCTGGTCCCAGATCCTCACCTATAGCACTTCTTCATGTCATCCATTGAAAATAAAAAAACAAAGAAATAACATAAAGACTAACATAACTTAGTAAACCTAGCCTCTGTTTGGGAATGTTTGGGCAGTGTGTTTTTTGACAGTTGCCCACTATGTTGTGACTGTAATTTCACTACAGCTGTATGTGGTCGCCTCTAATGCATATTGGTCAAATTTTCCTACAGCAGCATAGGAACCAGTTCTGCATTGCACTGATCTGTGTCACACACAAGTAACAGTATAGAAACCAGTCTGACCAGTTCTGCATCATGCTGATTCTGTGACAAAATCCGATCCGCTTTTCTGTCTACTTTATTGGACACCAACTATGTTCACATTGTGCTGCAGCTACACTACTTCTGCCTGGGAACAAACTAGGTCTGCAATGTGTGTATGGCGTTACACAAGGCTCGTAATAAATACACTTTGTCTTACAGCTATTTCTGCCTTCAGCCTGGGTTTTGAAGTGTGTATGGAGTTACACGAGACTCGTAATAAATAGACTTTGGAGATAAGACAAGCAAGATTTCTCCTCTCCTCCTCTTCCTCCTCCAGTGATGGAGATGGAGAGGGGGCAGAGTAAAGTGATTAGGTTTTATTATTTTCTCCAGACTCTGGGCTTCTGCTTGATTAAATTTAGGCGTGTAGCGGCTTGTCTGAACACAGAAGGGGTCAAAGCGGAACAGAGCAGAACGGCTCTGGGGGAACGGAGGCAGGATGAATGCAATATGATAGATAATATGGTTTTGTGACGAGGGGGTGAATGAACTGAGATACAAATTATTGTGTCTTGGAAATCTGTGTTTTGGAGAGTGGGTGAACGCGGTGAGATAGATAGCCCTAATATGCTTCGCTGGAGAAGATACCCAGGGTGCCCAAACTTTTTCAAATTAAGAGACAAGGGTCGAAATGCATCATGGGTAGTGAGCCGTGTCTGAAAAGAACTTTTTGGCTCACCTGCCAAGGACTAGGAAGCAAAATAAAAATACCTGCCAAGAATGTTTTTTTTTTTCCTGGCCAAAGTAATTAATACACATGTTCATAGAAATATGTCACCCTGCCTGTTTCTAGTGCAATTTCATGTCTAGATAAGCAACTGTGTGAAACATTCAATAAAGAGACAAGAGATCAAAGCTTTGACAGTGGTTGAAGAGAAAGGGACACTCTCACGGTTTAGACATTTTTGATAATTTTGACATTTTTGATCCTTTATGTTCTCAAGCTTTATTGTTTTAGTTCCTATGACAAATTAATTATTCTGTTACTTTTCCTCTGCATGTCACACATGTCATTACTTCATCGGTTTGCTTCTCCCAAACCGATGAAGAGTCGTATTTAGTTTTGTCTTTTCTTGTTTTTGTGTTTTTTTTTGTATTAAAGTTTACTAGTTAACCTTCCAGGCACAGGAGGAAAACTTTGCAGACGTTTGGACGCAACTGCTATGTGTGGAGCCAGCGTAACAGGCAGCCTGTTTGATACAGAGCCATAGTTTTGCTTTGATTTGATTTGCTCATAGTCAGACAGAATGTACGGTGGCCAACTGGGACAAAGTTTGAGAACAGGCAAACCGCAAAGACTTTATTTTTTTCACCGAGGTAAAAATGTTACCAGTGAATGTGGTGTTAAACACTTATTGATTTATCTGCCAAATACAAATTGGTCCCTCATGTTGGATCTTGGTAGTGAGGCATATAGGCCAAAAACTGTGATTGGACATTGGCTGTTTAGACATGTAGCCTTTCAAAATCTTTCCCAATATATTGTTAAATTGCATCAGAATAGTCTGAAATAGTATGTCTTATCACCCTCTGGACCTATTTGGGAAGCCAAGAAGAATTTTGTGAAGGGCAAAATTTAGCCGGTGAGCCCTACTTTGGGAAGTCTGGGGTTTGACATTAAGATAAAAAATATTGTTCCTACAGAAAACTTGTAACTCCAGAAACTCAATTATAGAGAAATGCAAGGTTTCTGGAGGAGGCTGGAGATACGTTGTTTTGTAGAGGGAAGATAAAGGCATTAAGATAGAAAAATTTGTTTTGGAGCAGAATGGAAGAACTCAGACAGACTCGCCTGCAGTAATGTTGTATCTCCAAAAGGTCAACTTTTCAGAAATTGAGAAAAACTGGTTTATTTTCCAATTGACAGCCACATATTTTCAACATTTAATAATGCATTATCAATGGTTTGGCTTGGTCCCAGAGCCGTGAAACACTTTATAACGTTTGGGAAACAAGAACAGCTGTCAGTTATATAGGGAAAAAAGCAGCCAAATGCAGATAAGAGGTTTGCATGACAGAGACCGTATATTACATTGCAGAGTATCTAAACACATTCAGACAGAAATATATATATGCTTGGGGATAATGTGTAGTGACTGTGCCAGAATCATCTGGTTGGATGACAGGCTTCTTGTCCGCCAGATAGAAGAGTCTATTTGTGATAAGAGCGGAGGAAATGACACTCTGACGGTGATGGAAATATTTCATCATGCTACTTTGTCCATAACGGAATAATATGATATGAGATAGCCATGTAAAGTATTATGGTGTGAGGAAAATAGTCTTTTTGCCCTCTTTAAGGTATCATTAGTTAGTCGCAATATTACAGAACAGAAAATATTTTATCCACCTCTATCGCTGCCTCACTGCTTTGTTCACAGTAAAATAATGTGTTTTATTCTATTCTTTATTATCCAACTCTAAGATAGCATATAAGATATTTATAAGCGTACACAGTGTTTTTTGGCGATATCTGCATGCAGTAGAATTCATATTATACCTTTGGTAAATGTAATATTGTTTAAACATTGTAAGGTAGTACTCCCTTACAGAGAGGTTATGCGAGAGATTAGATCTGTTGTTCCATCTCATTATATTCCGTTCAATACCTCCAGTTTTAAAAGTCCCCATGAAATCAACTGGGTATCTTTCATGGTGACCTCATGCTGCACCAGGAGGCGTAAATATACATTTCTAACCAATAAAACCATCTGATTTTTGAACAGTCCCGCTCCCTCTGCACCCCTCCCATCCAATAAAACTGCCTTTCTTTCCCTGGCTCATATTCCATTGGTTTAGACTTTTAAATGATCGCTCACTGCGTTATGTCCCGCCCCAACATCCTGTATGTAGGAAATGCATCAAATCAAGGAAGTAGAGATGCGAGGTCTCTAAAAGAAATTGGTTTGTAAATAATTAGATTTTGCTCTTAAAGGGGATGTCCACCATTTGGAAAAAAGGGACAAAATTTGCAGTAAAATACAGAATATATAGACATGCTTTCAAATCTGGTGTGTTATATGAGTGCTGTATAGCAGGGATTCTTGAGGTTCTTCAGTTCAAAATCCAACATGAGTAAATGTAGTCTTAGGCTACTAGTATGTTTTAATCAGCCTGGGTCTCTAGGTGAGAGACAACATTTATTTAGGTTGAATTCCCACATGGCATGACTACTGGTATATTTGTTAGGTTAGGTTGGGTAGTTGTTCTGTTGTAGTAGTTCAGTAACCCTTCATTTTACAGGTCCCCAACAACGTATGAACTATTTCTAATTAGACGTTAACAAAAAAAAAACTATTACACAGTAATGTGGCTAATAATTATACAACAACATATGTATTTATATGTTACCGGACCTGTAAAGTGAGGCATTATTGAATTGTAGAAAAAAGACACGCTTCACTTTACAGGTCCGGTAACATGTAAATACATAGGAATTACTGTTGAATTATAGAAAATAGACATGCTTCACTTTACAGGTCTGGTACTATGTAATTATATATGAACACAAATATGTTGTTGTATAATTATTAGCCACGTTACTGTGTAATAGTTTTTTTGTTAACGTCTAATTAGAAATAGTTCATACGTTATTAGGGACCTGTAAAATGAAGGGTTACCAGTAGTTCTTCAAAAATAAATTAAAAAACGACTTCTAATTTCAGTTCAGTTTCAGTTCAAATCAATTTACAGTCCTCATATTCCTCATATTCCTCAGACAGTTGACTGACTGATTAACTAAATGACAGGCATAAACATCCATGCGCAGTGAACCAGCTGGAAGGAATCATTATAAAACATCACAGATCCATTTTGAAAAGCAAAATGGTGCCTGAAATCCCTCTGTTGATATTTCAAAAAACACAGACAAAGCTAAACGGTGCTTTACTTTTACGCCAGCAATTATTTTCTAAGATTCAGTGTTTTTCAAATGGTGGATCTCTCATTTTGGAATGAAACTCTTCAGCCGTACATTTGTTAAATATTACTCAATAACAGCAAATTGAGCAATAAATGAAAATTACACACCGCCTCAGCAAGCGAACAGAAACCCAGCAGTGTAATCATCACACAGAATTTCCTAAGTACCCCTCCAAAAAACAATAATGTGTTGAGCTAACCTGAAAACATCACAGACAGAATTACAAAGAACCTAATAAGAGGAATAGCAGCAGTATCGACTGTGCGGTAGCTGCAGTACAGCAACAGACAAGCTGAGCGAACTATGAATTTCTGGTATTGTTCTGACTGAGGATTAGACGCTTTATTAGAGCGCTCCCAATAAAGTCAGATCCGCCGATGATATCATTCTGTCTGCGTTTATTACATTAGACACTATTTAATAGATTTATGGGGGGTTGGAGGGGAGAACTGAGGCAGAGAAACAGTGAGAGGGATTGAGAGAGAGTCTCTATGGATAATAATAACTTAGTTGGTTCACAGCAAGCATGTTGGGAGTTTATTTGAATTCAGGAGCGACTATGAATGAATGAATGAATGAAACCTTTATTGCCCCTCGGGGGAATTTGCTTTCCACAAAGAGCATAAAAGAATATCAAAAAACATCAACAACCATACATGACAGCACATAATATAACATAAAACATAAGCATGTAAAAACATCATAAAAAGCATTTGGGTGATCGATAAAGGACATCAAGTGCAAGTTCAATAAAGTGCCAAATTCAGACCATGAGATCAAAGCTTGTAAAGGAGCTGAATGCTGCATGGGATGAAGGATGTGATGCCTCTTTTAATCCCCATCCTGGGCATGCTATACCTTCGCCCTGAAGGTAAAAGTACATATTCAGACCATAGAGGATGCAGTGGATCTGCTATGATCTTGTGAGCTAAATTCATGGTGTACTGGTCTGTCATGTAAGTAATACTGCACATTGGTTCCCCCAGTTATCTTGCCACCCAGTTTAACAACCCTGTCCAATTTGTTCATGTTCAATTCCCCTTTAGTTTCCCCCTTTTAATTTCCCCCTTTCTCCTTTAGTTCAGTTGATTTGGGCAGGTGACAATAACCTCATTCAAACTCGGGTGGCACCAAAATAACGGCATCGACACGCCTGAAAATGCAAGTCACAAAACATAAAAACAAGACATAAAACTTTACATTTGTTGCACTTCACTATTTCAGTACAGTACATTTCTTTACATTGCTTAGACTTTGTATTAAACAGATTCTAGAGCAGAAAGTTGAGCTGCATTCCAGTTTGTTAGGATTGAGAACATTATCTGAACCGACTACAGGCAACGATCCCACAACGCAAGGGTTTATGGGTATAAGGAGACGGATGTTGACATCTGATAGCTGGCAGTTCCTCATGTTTGGAAAGCCGAGCCTAACAAAACGAGCCGAGGGCAAACCGTAGTCTGGACTGATGCTCATATTCGGCTATTTCTCCATGTGTTCATAG
>NW_027281875.1:15000-21987 GCF_046629955.1 Centroberyx affinis | reverse complement strand
TGCACTTAGACCAAGATGTCACACACACACATACAGATAACTTTGTATGTGTACTTTTGTGTATTTGAGCGTGCACGTGCATGTCAGTGTGTGTTGATGCACGTGCACGTCTGTCTCTGTGCTGAATAATGCCTCCAGCCTCACGTTTTCACGTCTCTCGCCGGGTTTTAAGCAGATCTCACTTCATTTCCCAGACAGACAAACTTCACACTCTTCTACTTCCTTCTGCTCCACCACGACACCTCACACTCTCAGAATAGCGGCCTGTTACTAGGAAGATTCAAAGTGATGTTGTGGTATCTGGGAAGATTTCTACAGTTCTTCTTGTTTTTAATGTTTGGTGAAACTACAGTGGAAGTCATTGAAGAAGGCTGTCCTTACTTATTCTGTATTTATGCTGCATTAGTAGCCTACTGCTTTGTTTCTTGAATAATATACACTAGAAATCAAGATATTGTACCATAAAACTCAACTGTTTCTAACCAACTAGTCAGCAGACCATTCCTTGTATCTTCCAGAGGTTAAAGAGAGAGTAAAACCTCATATTTCCAAAATAATTGGGGCAGAAGTGGGAGGCAAAGACTACAGCAAATAGACTGAAGAGAACATCCATGATCTCTGATGTTAGGATAATGTTAGCTAATGTTAGCAGGCAGCTACCTCAAGTTGTTACTGTTATACTTATCAAACTAAGTCGAATTGTATCCTGCTATAAAATGAGGAAATTCTGTCTGCATCCATTTTGCTCCTCGATGGGTTGGCCAATCAATCTGAAACTGCACATGGGCATTGAGCATTGGCATAGGCAGGGACTGATTTTTTCTTTTTCCCAAATTTACGCTGTTTATGCGCATTTTTGGCAAGTCTGCGCTGAGTTGTGGCGCGCGCATCCCCCGGTATGGACTAGTTGAATCTGACAACCAGTTTTAGTAGTCGCAGTTTTACTGGCTGAAGTCAATTAACGCTAACGCTAGCTAGCAGACGCAGCTAACACAACCATTTTGACTGTCCAAAAAGTGCCACTAAGGATATGAAATACTGTTACCATTCTACTAAAACCAAAGATAAAAGTGGTTAATGCTGACAAGTATTAACCGGAAGGAAGTAAATAAAATGCTAACAACATGGAGCTAACCGCTAACATTAGCTAACATTACGCAGGTTCCTTCAGTCCAGCTGCTGTAGACTTTGATTTGGACTTTCTTGACTCTGCTCATCTCTCAACAGAATGAAAGGATCATTTTTGGTGCATTGTGAAATGTTTTGTCCAAAGACCAGTCGAGCTTGTCTCTGTTTACATCGGCTTCACTGTCTTCACTGGGTGTGACCCAAATGTGTGAATATAGCCAATCGTTTGATGCAGGATAACAAAGGTGGAATTCTACAATGGATACCACTGCACATACACACACACACACACACACACCATCAGTGAGGGGTTAAGTGCCTTGCTCACAGGCACCTCAGTAGTTGTTGAGGCAGAGAGTCTCGTCACGTCCTGCCGCCATGTTTTTTTTTGTTTTTTTAATGGTGTTTTAGTGGTGATCTGGTATTCACAGACTGTCCTGAGTCCCATCTCTCTGATTGATCTTACCATGAAAAGACCTTTCACTCTTGAGACATACACACACACACACACACACACACACACGCAAACACACAGTCATATACAAACACAGACACACACTCTCTCTCTCACACACACACACACACACACACGCACACACACATATAGACTACAAATATGGGCATAGTTATACGGTATATATACAAACAATCACACAAAAACAAGTGTATGTGTACACACACTCACACTCAATGTAAGCACACACACACACACACACCTTCAGAAGGCTTTAAGTATAAAAGGCCTACAGACTCTTCTCTCCTTGGGGCAAACATATCGACCGGCATGATTCATGATGTTTGATTCATAAGACCCTGGTTTCATACTCCTCCCCAAAATATTGTATTTCTTTTCTCTTTCTGATGGCCTAACTCAAAATCTTGTTTTTCTGTTTTAACCCTTTTTTAACAAGGGCACAGACAAGGCTGTGGTTCTAAATCTGACAATGAGAATCGATCAAATAAGTGCTTTTCTATTCTACTCCTAATTTAATGAGGCAAGGCTGACTAGATAAAAGGTGCTGCATCTGTCCTGCAGTAGTGTTACAGTGGTTGTCATGGTGCAAGTCATGTGTTCGGGCTGAACAAGAGAACATCCACCTATCAGCGAGGCACAAGACTTCCTGGTTCCCGGCACAGAAAGCGACCAATCAAAACTGGATAACACATTTTATGGACATTTATATCATTAGATCTTTTCCTCTTTTCTATCATCTCTTTGGTATTCTTCGGTATAAAGCGTCACAGAGCGGCCGGTGACTGTTTCTGTGATGTTTACTGATATCATGTTACAGGATTTCTGGGTATTGAAGTTCCACAGAATTCAAACACAGTTATCTCTCGCTGTCATTTTAGGCCCGACAACAAGCAAAAATCGCACAGTGCAGCTTTGACTGATAGTCTTAATGCAGTGGAACCAGGAAAGGCTGAGTGAGAATATGGTTTTATCAGCACCGCCCTGTTTTATATTCATACAGCTCCACACATCCACAGCTGGGAGCTGCACAGTATACTGTTGCAACATGATCTCATAAAAAGTCAAACTTTGAAAAGCAGATTTACCTGCTGTGGACACAAATTACGTGAAAATTAAGTTTTTTCCACCACAATTGAATTCTGTGACAAGAAGACGGATCGGACACGGCATTTTCAGCTAAATGTTGGCTAACGGTGAAGTTTAGACAACAAAAACAACTTGGTTAAGGTTTGGGAAAGGCTTTGGTCGATTAAATAAGAAAAACTTTAGCTAAAAATTTACATTTCACTCGAGAGTAGAAATTTTCTTCGTATCCACCGTCCGAACCACAACACCCTTACTTTCCCCTGAGCTGCTTCAGTGTGACTCTGCTGCCTGTTTATAGTCAGGTGTCTCCTTCATGGAACCGTTTCATGCTGGGAAAACTGCAGAATTTTGACAATTTACGTGCCGCCGACACGTAATTTGGTGTTAACGAGTATGTGTTCATTTCACGTGTTTGTGTGAGATTTCGTTGGTCACTGAGCAGCTCTACTGGGGCAGGTGCCTTGCTCAAGAGCACCTGGATGAGTCACTGAGGGACGGGACGACGTTTGTCTTTCACTGTCCCTGCTGTTATGACCCAGCGGGGGTCATGTATGCTGACATGTTCTGTAGTATGTATGTATATCGGCCTATTCTGTTTTCTCCCTCTCTCTCTCCTTCTCTGGAGTGTGGGTAATTGCTTGCAGGTGGAGGTTTCACTATTGGATGAACCAGGTGATTGGAGGGGTGTGTCCTGTGTGCTGATTGGCCTGTGGATGACAGCTCCAGGGATATAAGGCCAGAGGACAGCTGATCCCTGCTCCCAACCAGCCAGACCATGTGTGATGCAGCTGCTGACTAAACTCCAGTAACTTGTATGCAGTTGCAGTATTTAAGGACTTTAAGGAGTTATCTGTAAATACCTGTTCCAGTGGCAGCTCCAGGTCTGTAGGGGTGGGTAGCCTTTTTGCTTAAGTACTGTTTTCCCATGTTTTGGTTTAGGGAGTTAGGTTAGTTACCTATGTTCTTTTGTCTCTCTTTATTTTTGATAGGTAAGTTAGACCTGGTTTTGTATTCCTTTTGTTTATTGTTTTGGCCATGCCCACCCTGAAGCAAAAAGGAACCGGAGAATAAACCTGCTACTTCTGACTGTTATAAGACCGTTTTTCTGGTCTTCCTTGGGAGCGGGGAAAAGTGGGGAGTCACACACATTTCAGTTGTGTCCAGTTCCCCTAGGCTGGGCATAACGTAACATTTCCCAGGCAGTCTGGGATTCGGACCAGAAACCTTCCGGTTACAATCAACGGCTCTCTAACCTCTAAGGCCACTGCTGCCCCAATTATTAAAAACATTAACAGATTACCAGGAAGATTGAATTGAATTGAGGGAGAATCCCAGCAAAGGAAAGGTGAAATGAAACATTAAAACAGCTACTGGTGAGTCTGAAATATTCCCGCCCGACATGAAACGAGATGCGACACACAGGCAGGGAGAGAGGAGAACAGAGGAGGCAGATGGAGTGAATCGCCCTGGGAATAGAAATCAGACAATGAGAATCTATTCTGTTTTAAATGGAAGATCTGGGAAGTTAGGAACAAGACACAGCTGCGCCTTCATGATGTCTTTGTCAGATTATTTTAGACGTACATCAAGAAGGAATGTGTGTGTGTGTGTGTGTGACAGAGAGAGAAAGTGAAAATATCATTGTGTGCTGAGCAGATCAGTCTTTGATGACACACACGCACACGAACACACACACACAAACACACTGAGAGACACACACATGCACAGACACAAATACAGAATACAAATAGATTCTTTTAAAGAATTAATCAATGCAGTCTCTATATCTGCAAATGAGGAATGAAGCAGATCAGCTTAATCTCTGTCGCCGGCAGTCACACACACTTGCGCTCTCTCTCTCTCTCTCTCTCTCTCTCTCTCTCTCTCTCTCTCTCTCTCTCTCTCTCTCTCTCTCTCTCTCTCTCTCTCTCTCTCTCTCTCTCTCACGCACACACACACACACACATGCAGTCTCACCCTGATTTACGATCTACTTTGTGTGAGACATCAATTTCACAAGGATTAGTGCTTGAGATATGCTTATGGCAATATTTCAATTTACTGGAACATTTTCCCATTGAAGTGTGCAGACAAGGATGGGCCACACTGATCAATGGGATTTGTTTCAGTGGAGAGTTTTAGCGTCACACAGTCGAAATGCTGTTGTCAAGAAATTCATTTCTATCGGTTTCAGTGGAGAGTGTCACATGGTCTAAATGCTGTTTTCAAGAAATGTATTTCTGTTGGTTTAAGTGAAGAGTTTTAGTGTCACATGATCTAAATGGCGTTTCAAAGAAATGCATTCCTGCTGGTTTCAGTGGAGAGTTTTGTATCATATGATCTAAATGCTGTTTCAAAGAAATTCAAAGAAATTCAGTTTTTGTGTCACATGGTTTCAGTGCCGGTTCAAAGAATTTCCTTCCTACTGGATGAAATGGAGAGCTGTAATGTCACAAGGTTTAAAGGTTGTTTCTCAGCAGGTTTGAATGCAGGGTTTTAGTGCTCTTGGCCTAATTTAAAAGTATCAGTTTTGTGTCAATGGGGAGTTTTAGTTTCATGAGGTTATGAGATTTTGTTACTGTTGGATTCAGTGGAGAGATGTGTGGCCCAAATGCTGTCCCATGATCTAAACACTATCAAAGAATTTCATAAATATTGGTTTAATGACAGTATCACATGGTCTGTAAGTGTCCAATGGTGTTAAAAGATTTAGATCGGCTTTGGTTCCAGTGGAGAATTGCAAAGTCACATGGTGTACATGTTGTTTTCTGAACTCTTTCCATCCTTCCAGACATACGTTTCTGGGGAAAATACTGATTACATTTACATGCACTTCTGTTCTTAACCCAGTTACTGCAGTAACCTGGTTCTGGGTTGATGCATGTAAACATCATAACTGGGTTAGAAAACTCACTCTTAAGCCCTATTCACACAGGACTAGCTAGTATTACCTGGGGACTTCTAGTAATTTGTAATAATTGCAGAGGTCGTCTGTGATCTTAATCCTGTGCGAATCTGCCATGTCCGTAATTTGTAAAGTAAAAATTCCACCGCAAATTACCCACCATATTTCGCCGAACACAGAGGTCATGTGATAATATTAGTCCCGTGCGAATCGGCATCTTTTTTTGCCAATCATTTTTTTGCCGCGTTTTCTCCGCACCTTTTTTTCTGCCTCTTTTGCAGTCGAGAATTATGGAGGCTGCGTTGGCAAATTATAAATGAAAGTTTTGACAGAATTTTTGGGTGCAATTTCAGGAGGCTCATCTCGCTACACGGCATGGAGACCCATTCACAGAAAGAGCAAGCTCAAATCCATCAGAAGAGCGAAAGATGACGAGATGGATGACATTTATCTCAGCATGTGGTAAGGAAAACAGGCTCAACAGTTATTATGTGGCAGCCTATTACTAGTAACGTTAGGCCGATACGATGTTACGCAGAGCCTTGACATCATATTCGGGATAATAATATTAATAATAATAATAATAACTTTATTTGTATAGCACTTTTCTAAAAACAATGTTTACAAAGTGCTTTACATACAATAAAATCCAAAAGCTGCAATAAAAGAAAATAGGCATAAAAGGTAATATATGAGGTAGACAGGTACAACTAAAAACACACAAACAAACTGAGATACAATTAAAAACAGATCGAACTTTACATAAAAGTGTGTGCCGAAAAGAAATTATAAAAAATAGGAATAAAAGGTAATACAAGAGATAAACAGGTGCAACTAAAAATAAACAAACAAACAAACAGAGATACAAACAAACAAACAGAGATACAAATGTAATGATAATGTCAGTAAATTCAAGTAAAATCCCGTGTGAATTTGCCGCACGAAACACAGACGTGGGGGGGTAATTTCTAAATCACATGAGGTCCCCAGGTAATACTAGTCCCGTGTGAATATGGCTTTCCTATTGCTTTCTTCCCCCTGCGTTACAAATAACCAAACCATACACCACACTGATGTTGCATTTAAAATACCACATTGATGCTACATCAGTGTGGCGTGTGTCCTTCAAACCGACATGCTTCTTTTTGTGAAGCGGAATAGCCCAAGTAACAGGATCTTGCGAAACCACAGAACCAGAGCAACAAAGCCAGGACAACAGCCAGGATGAGAATACGCTGGAAGAATGGCAAGACTTCAGAGCGAATTCAAAAGAGGCATTCAGAAGAAAGTACGGCGGACTCCGTGGGTGGTTGTCGGTCTCGGTTTGTGAATAAGAAAAACGGCGGTTTGGAGAGAAGCAGAACGTGTTGAAAGACTCTTAAAGAGAGAGGAG
>NW_027281875.1:0-5000 GCF_046629955.1 Centroberyx affinis | reverse complement strand
TTGTGGCGTAACGACAAAGCCTCTATAACAACTTCAACTGCCATTTACGATCATCACAGACTGACAGACAGACAGACAGACTGACAGAGCACAATGACTCCCATCACTACCAAAACTAAAGCAGGTCAGGGCAACTTTTGACCAAACCACTGTGGAAGAAAATTCAACATACTGTATGTATTAACAGCTGAACTGGGGTCACCTCGGGGAATGTAAGGTTTCATGATGCATGGTCACCTCACTGTAACCCTTGTGTCATAACTTACTATGCCAGAGGTCTTGTTGTCAGAGTGGCTCCTGCTGTGTGCATCTCTTCCTCTCATGAGACTTCTTTTAATAAATATATATCTTCAAGTACGACGAACCTCTGACTCCAGAACATTTCTTCAACAACCACCAACCACCAAGGTAGCCTATAAACTTTTCCAGGGTGCAGCAGCAGAACTAACAGCTGTCAAGGCATTTCCTAACCCTGGTTTCTATAACAACACCTCAACCAAAGAAACCCTCCCCCCCCAAGCCTTTTCTAACTCTTCAGCACAGTTTCCAGACAGCATCGTACAAACACTGAGCACAGTAACAGAGCCATCTTCATCATCAACATGAACAACAGCAGCAGCAAGAAGAATGAGAACCAAGCAACCAGCCAAATCAATAAATAAAACAAATGCAAAGATAAATATATAGAAAAATACAAAATGTAACATATTATAACATAAATAAAAACATATCTTATAATAAACAAAAAATGGAAAAAATCTAACAAAAATGGAAAAAAATCTATATTATAAAACAAATTAATTGAATTAAATTAACAAATAAATTTAGAACACTTTTAAAAAGAGAAAGAAATACACGGAAAATGAGTAACGAAAAAAGAAAGAAAGAATCAAAGATATTGAAGGAATGAAAGAGGCGTCACTCACCGGCGCACTTGGTCCTGGTGACGAGCGGCGGCCCCGGCGGCCCGGTGCCCCCCTCCCCCGGTCTGGACAGCAGCACCTTGATCTCGTACTCCACGTCCGGGTCCAGGTGCCACAGCTTGTAGGTGGGGGCGTCGACCACGTGCGTCTCCGCCCAGTTCCCCGTCGTGGTGCGGTACTCCACCTCCTTCAGGATGATCGGCCCGTCGCCGATGATGCTGTTGGCGTTGGGTTTGATCCACAGGTAGGTGGCGCCGACGGCCAGCAGCTCGGGCGGAGCGATGGGGGTGGGCGGAGCTGTGGAAGGGGGGGGGGGGATAGTTTTGCTTTAGTTTCGGTTCATTTTGTTTAGAAAATGTGTCGTTTTGACCTAGGGCTGGGCAATATATCGATATTATATCGATATCGTGATATGAGACTAGATATTGTCTTAGATTTTGGATACTGTAATATCATGATATGGCATAAGTGTCTTTTCCTGGTTTTAAAGGCTGCATTACAGTAAAGTGATGTCATTTTCTGAACTTACCAGACTGTTCTAGCTGTTCTATTATTTGCCTTTACCCACTTAGTCATTATATCCACATTACTGATGATTATTTATCAAAAATCTCATTGTGTAAATATTTTGTGAAAGCACCAATAGTCATCCCTACAATGTTATCGCAATATCGATATCGAGGTATTTGGTCAAAAATATTGTGATATTTGATTTTGTCCATATCGCCCAGCCTTACTTACAACTGAACATTTAGCCCACTTCATAGAAAATACCGAGATATATATCGTGTATCGCCATTCAGCCTAAAAGTACCGAGATAAGATTTTTGGTCCATATCGCCCAGCCCTATTTTGACCTGTAATTGAAGCGGCAATCAGTGTAAATTAAAAAACACTGGAACCCATCGTTCTCTGAAGTTTCATCGAAATCCAGTCTGAGATATTGCGTGTGACACATGGGCAAAAGAATGAATAATACAGCGCCCCCCCTTGGGCCATTTAGTGTAATTTGGAAAATAGAAGAACACAGTTTGAGATGCATCATTTCCTTAAGTTTCTTCAAAATCTGAAAAAGCAGAGATAACAGAGAATCACGTTATACATCACGGCTAGGAAGCTGCACAACCCAAGGTCCTACCAAAGTTCAACAGCACCTCAAGGTGAAGTCCTAATCGCAGCGGCACAAAAATAATCTTAATAAAAAAAGAAAACAGCCGCCACTAAAAGCTAAAGGCATTTTAGAAAGTGAAAGCTGTATCTGTAGCTCTAGTCCATCACTTTGTTGACGTCTTGCTGACAGCTGCTTTGCCGGTAGACCTTCACCTTCAGACCTTTACTTCTTGCTATCAGAATAATGGCCTCTCTCTCAACCTTTCTAAAGCCTACTCTGTTTTATAACCCCTCATTTTTTCTCAGGGAAGCTTGACTTTTGTTCATTGTCAGAAATTCCCTGCTACACACTCTCACAATTACGTTTGTTCCTGACCGGGGAGCTGCCCAGGACAAACACAGTCTTCTAGTTAAGTGCCTTGCTCCAGGGCCGTTTGATAACAGCTGTTTGATGGAGGGGGGGGGGGGGGGGGGGAGTGCTTCTTCTTCTTCTTCTCTGTCTTCCCACTGCTCCAGTTTTTCCAAACCCAAACTCATACCTCTAACCTCAGACCGCTCCCCTCAATATCCACCATTTGAAAAACAGTGCCACCTACTCATAATGATGTCAAACACTCAAAAGCAGACAGTCAAGTCAGAATAATGCAGATCACTATCAAGAAAATACACTTGATTGTACAAAATTCTTGAAACAAACTGATTTGCATTGGAAATAAGTGAAATTATAAAACCCCAATGGCATATGTTTTCACTTATTTTAAGAAAATTATGATTTTAGGACTCAATAATAGACTGACTTGTTAAGATGGCGATTATTTTGCAGTGTAGTGTATTAGGTAGCTTGGGTGAGAAAGGACATTGGATCCTTTACATTTTACAGCTATTTAATGTGGAAATCGGGTTGTATTTCTAATGGATATATACAGTAGATATATATATAGCTATTTGAAGTCCCACTTGCATGCTTATGGAGATACCGATGCGCCTTTACCTCATCTCTAAGAGGAATTATTTGGAAAAACTATGTTGTCAAGTGTCTAGTCAGTTGAGAAACATTAAGAGTTTTGTTTCACAGTGTATTGACTGGATTGTCTGTATAATGAGAGAATCGCCCGCAGTACTAACGCAGAACCGCTGCAGGAAAAATGCATCATGGGAGATTGAAACAACAGCTACCACCGCACACAGCGCTTTGAAAACTAACTCTCCGGTCCGTACGTGAAGCACTTCCAAGCGGCTGCGACTAAAAGAGCCATTTTAAGATTGAATCCCGGGGGCCTCTTAGTATTAATCTTTTTTTTTTTTTTTTTCCTCTCTATGACAGGTGCTTTGTCAGTTGACAGCTGCGTTATGCTAGCTAAGAATAATGGCCCCTCTCCTCCCGCTGTCTAAAAGCAAAGTCTTGTTTTTTACCCTGCGAGTTTTTAACTTTCCTCAAGGCCCCATTAGAATATGCATGGTGGCTGCGGGACCAATGTATCAACTGTCAGTCACCGCACACCCATCCATCTCAGCTGTATGGAGGCTGTGTGTGTGTGTGTGTGTGTGTGTGTGTGAGCGAAAGACAACGAGCATCCCTTTGCATGTGTGTGTGAGAGAGAAATTGTTCGCTGCATGTATTTGCATGCGTATATGTGCCAGCCAAATAGAGTGCAGTCGGGTTATTATAAAGAATTGCTTCCCTCTCTAACATTCATGAAGGTCGATTGGATTTATTCTCCGGGTTTATTCAGCACTTTGTGTACAAAAATATTCATCTTTACAAGTCATATAATCTTGGATAAAGTCCTAAAATGCCGCAAGTGGAAACCCCTCTGTCACAGCGAAGGGAAAGTTTCATGTTTTCTAAGCAGCTTTGCTTCTTTCAAGACAAATTATGAAGGCTTTCTTTCTCCAAAACACAAAATACTGACTTTGGAAGAAAAAGAAAGTTCATCATTCAGTATTTCTAAAAGACAGAGGTTCGTTTTGTCATCAGAGGAGGCCGATTACACTCTCTCTTTTCAGTACCATTCCTTTTAATGTTGTGCTCTTAATCATCCTGTGAGAGCAGGTGTCACATTTTCCAATTGATGGATATTCTCATTTATATTTTCATATCTTAAGATAAAGGAGAGCACTCCGGTCTTTTTCAAGGTAATTTGACTGGATTCACTGAATGGAAGCAAAATGATCTCACCCCACTTGCAGATTTCTTCACTTGTTTTAAGAGAGCAAAGATTTAAACTGACTGAATACAAGATTAGATGACTTGATAAAATGGGAGTTTTTTTTTTTTTTCACAGTGCAAGTCAGTGTAGATCAGAGTGCCAGTCAAGGCTCCATCACACTTAATCCATAATGCATTTATGCTGCTGCAAACTTTTTGCTTGCACCTGTGTTTTTATTTCGTCTATTTATGTTTCTTGCTTTTTAACCGTATATCCTGCTGTACATGATTTTATTTATTCACTTTCGCTTTGCACTTTATAAGATTTTGCCTTTCTTCCTGCTGTAAGGCCCTTTTAAAACAGTGCTATACTAATAAATATCATTACTATAAACTGCTGTATGCGCAGAGTTTTATGCAGGGGTCCCGTGGTTCAAAGAATATTGATTGTAGTATTACAACATGAATTTCCATTGACAGCTTTGAGTCACTGGTGAAATGTTTCATCACAAAAACATCAGAAAACTGAGGGAAAATGGAGTACAGTAATATTTAGTATACTTTACGCATATATAATCAACACCTAAGTACAATAAATCCAATGCAACAGAATCCTGAATGAGGAACTGAAATGAACGGGTAACACTTTATAATAAGGGCACATTAATTAAGGGTTAGATAATGCTTAATAAGAATTAACTAACCCTTAATTAACAGTTAGCTAATGTGTCTGGTAATAATTTACTAATGGTGTTCATGTTAACTAAGGTATTAATTTATACATTATTTAATCATTTATAAAGATGACTATTAGTAAA
>NW_027281874.1:0-70000 GCF_046629955.1 Centroberyx affinis | reverse complement strand
AAAGATAGTAGAGGTTGTGTACTTTCAGGTGATGTGTAATATTTGTACTCCTGATGATTTGGATTGGCTGTATAATTGCGGGTATGTAGCCTGTTGTTCTATATTGTTCTATCAGCCACATCGCCAAGCTTTTGTTTGGCTTGCCGTTGATTCTCGTCAGACTGCCAATGGTTATAGGCTTCAGTGATAGGAAGGATTTATGGCAACGCTAATACATGATTGGCAGTTGACGTTTGATGGTTCTGTTGCCGAGTTTCTCAAGTTGCAGGCAGCATGTATGTATGTCGTGTGGATACTGTTACTGCAAATGAGAGAGCATAACAACTACTCAAGTATCAATATCTTGGAGAAAAAAAAAAAAGGCTAAGTAATTAGGCAGATCACTTCAGTAGTATCATGAAAATTACATGATTCAAGAAAGTTCACCAAGAAAATTGAAAAAAAATCTCCCACTGGCAAATTTTTCCACTTGATTTAAGAAAAAGTAGTAGAAAAATAAGACTAACAGAATAGAATATAATAGAATAGAATAGAATAGAATAGATTTTAAGGGTATCAGGAAGGGTAAATATTTGATCATGTAACCTTGGGCCTTAACCCCATCCTTCATCTACAGATTGACACCACGACCACTGGCCTCACAACAAGGGCAGCTTGGCTGTGGGATCAGTCGCATTAAAGGTTGCTTTGTTTTATGTGTGCGTGTGCGTGTGTGTGTGTGTGTGTGTGCGTGTGCGTGTATGTGTGTGTGTGTGTGTGTGTGTGTGTGTCTTCTGTATGCTGTGAGGTCGAGAAAGAGGAACAGATTTTAACAGGAGTGCGAGAAAACAAACACAGACCCTGACCTCCGTGGCAATGTTTGATCTGCTGGTTTACAATCAGGCGTTAAAGTGGGATTTTCTCATGGGGAAACATCGATACACTGAACTGAAGGGTTTCATTCAAAAAGATATGCATTAGAAAAACAATGATGCTGCCCGTTGTTTTAAAAACACAGATGACTGCATCGTCTAAAGCGCTATTGTTTTGTAAGTAGCAGGTGCCACTGTCATATTTAAAAGTGAGTTTCATTTTAATGCCAGGTAGGATTCAACCAATATGGCTTTTTGAATATGGGTGTATGAGCCCATAAAAGTATTTGGATTAAGTGTGACTATGGAATGAGAGTAGCTCCACAATCGAAAATTAAGAAGGAAAAAATAGGGGCTAACAATTTACAGCATCAACCCCATGATAAGGTCTGCATTTACAGATTACATCAACAGCATGCCAGCTAACAGTGATTGTCCAGTGTACATCAGAGTTCGCGAGTGTGGTGACGCTCCCTATTCATTTCAAGGAGAGCAGGCGTAGAAATTTTGTGGAGGATTGTGGGAAGGTGAGCGTCTAAAAATTCCAAGTGTAGCTGTGGGAAGGCGGCGGCAAAAGTAGAGTTCAAAGTCAGGTGTCCGTTTGATTGATGTCCAAGTTCCACCTGTCCTATCAGAAACAACATGGAGGAAAAACTAATTACAGCTGTTTCTAGCCATCCATTCTTGTATTATGTGTCTCCTCAAGAACACAGAGACTAATAACTAAAAAGGGCAGCTGCATGGAGGCTCAAAGACGATTCTCAACAATTAAAAACAAGGTTGAGAGGGCGCCCCGGTGGCTCACTGAGTAAGGCTCAGTCCCTCCCGCAGCGACCCAGGTTTGAATCCGGCCCGCGGTCATTTGCTGCAGGTCCTCCTCTCTCTCTCCCCCATAAATTCCTGTCTATCTCTCACACTGTCTCTATCTAATAAAGCATAAAAATGCCTATAAAAAGAAGAAAAAACAAGATTGAGATATAGGCCTACAATCATACCCAAGACCCATATTAATTTTAACAAACTTTCAGAGCTTTTCAGAACTTGTATGTATTCATAAGCTAAGGAACTTTCAAGAATATATTCAGGAGTAGGCACTACACCAATTCCACATCCACATTGTCAAGCAGCAGAAGCTTTGCTGTCAGTGACTGTTCTGAACATCCAAGAACCCACATTTCCCTTCTACCAAACACCACAAGAGGAACAGCGCAAAGATGAAAATAGTGTTGAAAATAGCATGTAAAGGGCTAAGCATGGCCCCTGCAGCCTGAACACCAGCGGAGGGCCGAGGTGGGAGTGTCTCTGGCAGAGTGTTTATGTGATTCACACAGCCGGGGCTGGGGAAGGCTTGACCCTTCACAGACCTCCCCAACATAGCGGAAATGACTTTTCTACACCCCCCAAACACACACACACATACACACACACATACTCATTCAATTTACAAGAATGTAAACACCACAGGAAAACAGAGGGGAAATAAGTAGAAGGTGATAGAGTGAGTGTTAACCTGTGTATGTATATACTCGCTTATTTGCATACTGTCCAGTAAGCAACATGCTTATACTGTATGTGTGTGTGTGTGTGTGTGTGTGTGTGTGTGTGTGCATGCAATTCTGTCTACATGTGTCTTCGTATAGTAAACGG
This sequence comes from Centroberyx affinis, assembly GCF_046629955.1. Taxonomy (NCBI): domain Eukaryota; kingdom Metazoa; phylum Chordata; class Actinopteri; order Beryciformes; family Berycidae; genus Centroberyx; species Centroberyx affinis. Next base: position 67,502 of record NW_027281874.1, on the reverse strand, counting down.
CCGCGTGTGTTTTCCAACATGGCAGACGTTACCAAAGCTACTTTAATGAGAGCTGTACGGAGGCCGTGGACTCGGTGTTTCAGGCTAAATTGCTCCGGTGGAGAGGAAAACATGAAATAGCACATTGGAATTCAGGCCTGGAGTCACTCTCCCCGGGGAGGCGGCAAGAAACAGCGTTTGGTCCTGAGCCAGGAACACTAAAAGGAGACGAGAACAGCGTCCATGTCTTTCTTTATTCTCCTTCCCTCTGTCTGGCTCTCTGTCTCTCTTTCTCTGTCTGTTCATTTATCTTTGTCTCTCTCTCTCTTTGTCTCTCTGGGAATTGATTTCAGTATGTTTTATTATCAAAATAACATACATTCGCTATATTGCCAAAGCATCTAAGTACGATTATCTTTCTCTCTCTTCTCTAACCTGCTTGTCTTTTTCTTACTTCATATCTCTATATGTGTCTCCCGCTCTCTCTGTTCATCCTATCCTTACTATGTCACTCCAGTGTGTGTGTGTGTGTGTGTGTGTGTGTGTGTGTGTGCATGTGTGTGTGCATGTTGGAGCTCCTCTCAGACTGTATAGTATATTAATAGAACTTGCCCTCCGCTGATGATGAAGTTGCCACCTGTACCCCGTCTCAGCCGGAACAAATACATTCACATACTCACACTCACACTCACACTCACACTCACACTCACACACACACACACACCACACACACACATTAGACAGGGCACAGGCAGGACAGTAATGTGTGTGTGACAGCATGGAAGAGACAGGTCTCAAGTAATATTGCCAGTATTTCAGTATTTCAGTACATTGCAAAGCAGTTAGTACATTATATTTATCTTGGAAGAACATCATAGAGATATTAGAGAACACAAGACTTGATGTGGTGCAAATTTAAGATATCAACTGCAATCAACTATAGAACTTAGATAGTAGACACAAAGTTACATTATGCTGCTACTAACTATAAAGACAATAGAAAAATTTAGATACGGTCTTGTAACATGCCGAGACAAACTTTTCAAGTCTCCTGGCAGAAGCAACAGAGAGAAAGAGGGAGGGAGGGGGAGAAAGCAATGGGATGGAAGTGATTCCCATCTGAACAGGGGGGAGGGAAAGATGTGTAAAATGCAGACAACGACGAGAAAGGAGGGGAGATTTGGTGGGAATTCATAATTAACAATGTTGTATTTTATTGATTCCTATTGGGAAATTGCCTTTTCACTTGCCTCCCTCCACAGGGAGGTCAGAGGTCAGGCTCAGCTACAGAACAGCACCCATGGTAGGGATTCAGCGTCTTGCTCAAGGACACTTCAACAGGGCGGATGCTTGCCAAGATGGAGGCTTGAACCCAGCTGAGGCTCCTCCTATGCCACTCAGTATCCTTTTATTCCTGATAGATAGAAAAGGAGTGATGCTTTGCGAGAAGGAATAGTGAAGAAAAGAGGCAGGACAGGGAAGAGGAGGGAGGGAAAGGGAGGAAAGGGGGCAGAGAAGCAAAGAAGATTGTGTCAGGTAAAGAGAGAGAGAGAGAGAAAGAGGTGAGAAGGCGAGAGAGAGAAAGGAAGGTAGAGAAAGAGAGAGGTGGAAAGTGAAAGGGAAGGAGGTAGGGAGGAAGAGACGGCAAGAGATAACGAGTTAGAATGAGTGGGAGAAAGGGAGGTAGAGACAAGGGGGGTGGGGTGGAGAGAGGTAGCAAGGGAGTGTGAGAGAGAGAGAGAGAGAGGAAGGGAGGGAGGTGACAGCCATGGGAACCCATCTCTGGCCTGCGCTACAGACGCTGCAGTTGTGAGTGTCGTCAGTGTTGTTGTTTTGTTTTCACATGGCCTTCAACCTCGCAGCGCGGACCACAAACAGATGTTAATGACGTTTCTCACAGCAGTTTCTACTCAGAGTCATCAGCGCTGCTAATGAACTGTGGTGAGACGTTTTGTGAGGATGGACGCCACAGCACAACTCACAGTGCCGTAACACAGCTAAACACGCTGCAGCAGAAATACCAATGCTGCAGTAACAAGGTGAGGGAGTCAGGGAGAACAATGTATATGAATAACATCTGAGCTGTGAGTCAATGTATGAAGGCCTGACTGAATGAATGACTAAATAAATGAATGAATGAAAAAATCAATCAATCAATCAATCAATCAATCAATCAATCAATCTATAAATGCTATACTACTACCAATACTACTACTACTACAACTACAATTACTACTGCTACTGTTACTACTGCTACTATGACTACAACTACCAATACTACTACCAGTACAAATACAACTATTAACTATCTACTACTACACTGCTACTGCTACAACTACTACTATTGCTACTACTACTACTACAACTATTACTACTACTATTGGTGTCTTGTAAACCCATGAGGGTTGGGCACTTTGTGTGCATGATACGAAAATAAAAGAAAAATCAAATCAAATCAAACTACTACCACTATTGCTGCTACTACTGCAAACCAATACTAGTAATACCACTACTACAACTACTACTACTACCGCTGCTGCTATTCCTACTACTACTACGCTATTACTACTTTTACAACTACCAATACCACTACTGCTACTACTACTACTACAACTAACAATACTACTACTACTGCTACTACTACAACACTAATACTACTCTAATACTAATGTGACTGCCACTAATAATAATATTAATAATATGCTAAAAATAACAACAACAACATTATAGGTCTACTCAACACTAACTCTGATGACATCAGTGAGCCCCTAGCTTTGATGGCTCAGTAACAACGATGACTTCTCTAACACAAAGCACATCCAGGCCTGATATGAAAGGAGCGTTTCCTTGGCATCAGCAGCGGAGCAGCCTGAACAGCTGTGTTTGTTTTCACAGAGAGAGAGAGATGACACTACAGAGAGGGAGCAGACGGGAAAGGCCATGTGGACTGTTATGTACGCTCGTTTGATTCTGTGTATATACAACATACGTAGACTTGTGACTTGTTTGTATGTGTTCTTGTTTGTGTCTGTGCGTGTGCGTCAGGGGAGCGGAGCGCAGCAGGAGGCCTCCGGCAGCCCGGGCCTCTGCTGGTTCTCACAGCCCACAGAGTGACTCTCCGACAGGGATCGTGAGAACCAGAACGGCAGGGTCCTCGTGGTTAAGAGGAATTTGACAAAATGTAAAGAAAGTGTTCGAAGATGTCAATAGCATAATATAGTGAGTGGAAGGCATTCGACTATATCAGTGGGCGCGTGCACACACACACACACACACACACCCTAACTCTAACCATAACCCTCTCCACATGCCAAAACTTAACCTGTACCCTACTTAAAACAAATTTCTAATTATAACTTTAACCCTGAACTAAGTCATAACTCTACACTAACCCTAACCCTTATCTTACCCTAAAACTAAGTCTAAACTTAACCTTAAACTCAAATCCTAACCCTAAACTAACCCTCACCTTTGCCCTATCTAATCCTAAATCTTTAATCTTAAAGTCAAGTCCTGACTCTAAAATAGCCCCTTATAGAACTGAGGACCAGCAAAGCGTCCTCAATTTGGAGGATTGTCCTCATCTTTCTATACTTGTGATGACATTTGGTACTCCTTAGTATATAAATACAAGAACACAAACACACATACAGTACATACTGTATAGATATACTGTATATATAGATATATACTGTATAGCTATGACATAAAATTCCTCTTAAAGGAGGTGGGAGTAGCTGGCTTGTGACCAGAAGGTTGCCAGTTCAAATCCCCGAGATTAGGGATGGGGAAAGTGAATTAGTGACGCTCTCGCCTCCCTCAACAATGGAGAAAACTTTTAACCCAAGGCATTTAGAAATGGGAAACTGGCTTCATGAACTCATATGGTGTTTCGCTGAATTTTTCACCATCAAAGGAATCCATTCAGGCTGCACTTACAGTCAACTTTATAGTCTTTTGCAGAGCCGTACATTGGTGTGGCATGACAGATCAGAGGGAGGGAGAAACTCTTATTTCTTCGGTCTGATATACAGCAGTATAAGTTCACTAATACAGACCAACATGTTGTACAAAGATCATAACTCAAAGCTGGTGGTTGTTCAGTGGTGGATCATGGAACAAAATAAATATTAGGTTGCAAAAATGATTGGGATGTAAGCGAGTTTGGTAAGCGGTCCACACCATCAAGATTCTGTTGTGGAATATGAACTAGAAACACTTTTTCTGGAAAATAGTGGGAACACAACGAATCCTTTTGATACTCGGCTACATAAAAAATATGTTTGGATATTCGTTCTTTCACACATGAAAAACTACATTCATCTTTCCTAAATATTGCATAAATTATGCACATAGTTAGAATAATGAGAGGTCCCACACAAAATTTAATCTGTCCAATAAAATACCACAAGCCTGGATTGCAAAGAACTTGCTACTTCAAATTTTTCCACTTATATGATTGATTTTTGTGGTGCGAGCCTGACAGTTCTGCTGTAATGTGCTGATCATCCAGTGGTGACATAACACAGATGAGTCTGGCCTAAAACACTGGACCTGGCCAAGCTTAAATCTACTGTAATGACACTAAACTCAATCACAAGGCAAAATGCAAAAGCCCTGTGTCTTAGGTCAATGTCATAACACTTGTTCATTTTAATGTCTAATCCTTCTCTCACTCTAGTATCACTCTTATCAGTCAGCCAATCATAAGCCTCCGCCTGCTCTCTCTCTTTGAAACGCGCCACACTGCAAAAAATGTCCTCTTACCATGTCAGCTTGTATTCAGTCTCCCAAACTTATTAAAACAAGTAGAAATGGGTCAATAAGGCAGATCACATCACTTATTCCAAGAAAATGACACTCCAGTCTAGAATGAGACTGCATTGGAAACAACAGTAATTATCTAACCTCACTGGTAGTTTTTTTTTTTAATTCATTTGAATAAAAGTCAGATTTATACTTGACTGATTGAATGAAGAGTAAATGATTTGTTGAGATTTGGCATTTTTGCAGTGTGGTAAAAATGTTTGGATTCAAAGCACTGGTATTTTACCTGTTTACACTTTTACACACGATCCTCAGAATATGTCTCTTCAAAGTCTGTCTCAGTGTTATTCCACTTCGAGTGCCATATGTGTGTTTGCCATATAGGCCAATACAATGGCAGCCAGAACATTTAGATTATTTGAAAGTCGTTTTAAATGTATTCTTCTGTGTATTTATCTACGTAACACTATCTAAATCGTCTTAATGCTGTAAACTCCACCCATCTGTGGCTCCAAGAAGGGTAAAACAATCACTATTTTCCAAACAGTTTTTGACCCAGAACTGACACCAGTACAACGTTTGTATTTCTCTCCCTTCCCACTCCTGTCTTCCATCTCTCATCTCTGTAGTTTCTCCGTTCATCAGAAGACACCTTCCCTGCTCTCCGTCTTTCTCCCTCCGTCCTTCATCTCGCACTGCAGCTTCCCTCATGTTGATGTGTGGCTGTGTGAATATTTATAGGCTGGTGAATGGAGAGAGATAGGATGAAACCCAGAGCTTGGCCTCTACCTCTCCCACTGTCTGCTACCCTTAAATCACCACCGAGTCTGGCTTGCTTTCACATAAATGGTTTGTGCATGTGTGTGTGTGTGTGTGTGTGTGTGTGTGTGTGAGAGAGAGAGAGAGAGAGAGAGAGAGAGAGAGAGAAAGAGAAAGGGGAGATAAGACCAAACAAAACAAAAGCAAAGAAGAAAACAAAACAAAAGAGCAAAAGACCTCCTGTCTCCTGCAAAATGCAACATGAAACCGGATCTCTCATGTCTTTGTATTATGTCTCTAACAAGACTCTTTAACACCTCAATTAAATCCTGGCATTGGCCTGACTCCACTATGTGTTTCCTCCTTAAATGAATGGCCATCTTTCCCCGACCTAGACCTAAGACAGAGTTTCCTTTGTAATGATGTCAAAAAATAAACCCAGACACAGAAAAAAAAAATCCCATGGCTATAAATAGAGGGAGAGAGAGAGAGAGAGAGAGAGAGAGAGAGAGAGAGAGAGAGAGAGAGAGAGAGAGAGAGAGAGAAAACAGAAACAGAAATTGGTAGAATTATGGAAATGTCTACTCTGGTCATTCAATTAAATTATATTCAAAAGAGCTTTATTGGCATGAAATACAAACGTACTTATTGTCAAAGCAAAAACAATAAATAACAGATTAGAACTAGATTCAGATAGCAATGAGACAATAATAACAACAAATGGTTCAATAATATAATACTAATCGATCACTAAATCAACAGACAAATTTCTAAAAGGACATATGATATGCATCTGAGATATTTTGCTGCAAGTGTGGCACACTTTTGTTTTCCTTGTTGTAATTTAATGTGGGGAAAGTTTTGTATTTTGTACTTTATTCTTTATTATTCTATGTATACTTTATTATTCTTTTGAATTTAGGAATAGAGGTTTCCCTAATTTCTTCATAGTTACTACAGTTCAGTACGAAGTGTTGCTCTGTCGCCACCTTGCTTCCAGCTTCTTCCATCATCACCAGAAACAGCAGAAATCATGCAAAAATAAATAAATAAATAAATAAATAAAATTGGCTCCCTTTTTTCACTTTGTCACCTCTTCTTCTTCTGCCTTGCCTATTGTTTCCTTTCATTTTCCATCTCACCCACAAACCATTCATGGTCTTTATCCTTTATTAGCACTTGGAGGATCCTCAAGGCTGGTGCCAACAGAGTCTAGTCCAATGAACTTGTGAACATCAAGGTCCAAGAATCTGCAGGTTTTAATTTCAGCCAAACACTACAGCAGCTCACTTTGTAAATTGGTGTTATACTGTAGTTATACAAACATTTCTCTGAGGCAGAGCTGCTGGAGGCAGAAATAATCTCATTGGCTGAGTTAAACTTAAGTGGGCGGAGCCAAATAACCGTTTTTTCTTGCAGAAGTTAGGTAACTGACAAACCTGAATGGAGGAACTCTGGTCAGAATATAAATAAATGTAGGCTAAAAGGTAAGGACTTATATGTTTTTTTTCATTCATTCATGATCATGGCATTCATGATCTTGGAAGGTCAGCAGCTAGCTAACTAGCTTACCAAGACAGCTACAGGCTGGCATGGCTAGTTTGAACTTGGAAGGTCAGCTAGGCTAACTAGCTAACCTAGATAACTTAGTTTGGCTTTTTTCAGTTGGTAGATCCCTCCTCTTGCCTTTTTCACTGGGCTTCAGTCTCGCGTTACTTAGCCAGTTTAGCTCAACCATTTATTTCTGTCTCCAGAGTCACTGTGCCACCGAGAAAATGTTTGTAGTACAACTAAAATGTCATCTGCACTGATTTCACTGATTAGTCCCTCCTCTCTGGTTGAAGGTGTGCTCATCAGTGAAATGAGCTGCTCTAGTGTTTGGTTGAATTGAAAACCTGCGGACTCATGCCTCAGGCCTTGGCATGGTTGAAGACCACTGCTCTAGTCTGCATCGTGATCTAGACCTGGGAGGGAGAGGCTCTGTGTGTCTGTCTGTCTCTAGGCCAGGACAGGACCAGCTGAGGTTTACGACCCTGCGGTGCTCTCTGTTTTCACAGGGTGACAGAGAGGACAGCCGGTCTGCAGGGGGGCGAGCAGGGGGGAGACGATACGGCAACACCTGGTCCTGTGTGGGTACAGGGGGACGGAGGGTATAGGGGGAGAGGCGGATGAATTACTGAGTGTGTGTGCGTGTGTGTGTGTGTGTGTGTGTGTGTGTGTGTGCTTGTACTTTCAAACTGTGAGAACCAGTTTTAGACCTTCAGTGTGAGGAAATGTTTGCAAGTCCTCACTTCTTCAAGGAGCTAGTCTACAGTTTGGATTTGGGTTTAGGGTTAAAATTAGAATTAGGATAAGGTTTAGCTCAAGGTTAAGGTTACGGTTAGGCATGCAGGCAGGAAAGGGTTAAGGAATTAATGTAGTCAGGGCTGATATAGAAATACGCTACAAGAATGTTTGTGTGCACACGGCCATCTTCTCTTAAAAGCAATCCGTGCAAGACATCTCAGATTTGATAATACTTATCTTGTAAACAATACAAACACTTGTTCTGTTTGTTTTTTGTCTGGTGTCAGGTTTTATCACTAGGCAGAGTTTGCAGTTCCAGCACAGTGATACAGAGTTTGTCTGCCTTTCTGTCTGCCTGCCCACCTCTCCATCTGTCTAAGTAATTTAATCGTGTATGAGATCCAGCTCACACATGACAGCCTGCTTAATTTGCTGAGGTGCAGGAGGCAAAATGCAATCACATAGGTGTAGAAGAAGGGACTTCTGCACTCTTAGGTCAATGCAAGTTTCATGAAGACCTTTCTATGCCTATGTTGAACTAATTCTGTCTGTCTGTTGAACTGTCTGTTGAATTCCTGTTTCACACCAATCATCAACAGGAGATGACATCCCAACATAGAAAACCAGGCTTTCCATACTCTTCCATATAGAGAAGAATGCCTTTGTTTTAAGCTAAGGTAAGACATGGGACCTCCACACACACACACACACACACACACACACACACACACACGCTATATATTTCATTTATAATATTCAGGAATCCCTCCACCCCTATCCCTTCTAGACGACTGAGAGTATCAAAGGAAGAGAAGAAGATGAGCAATTTCCCCTTGGTTGTGTGTAGGTGTGTGTGTGTGTGTGTGTGTGTGTCTGTCTGTCTATCTGTGTAAATGCATGCATATGTGCGTGTGTGTGTATGTGATCCATGTGTATGTCTATGTTTCTTGTGCACAAATTGGAGGATATGTGTGTGTGTGAGTGTGAGTGTGAGTGTGTCTGTGTGTGTGTGTGTGTGTGTTTAGATATTAAGTGGGCTTTTTAACAAGGAGGGAGCAGATACAAACCCAAACATACTGTCTGGTGGACACAGGCAGGAAGGAGAGAGAGAATGTGTCTGAAGAAGGAAGAGAGAAAGAGAAGCACAGAGCTAATTTCCACCACTTAAAAACCAACTTAAAAACCAACAGCAATTTGTATTACTGACCTATATTAAAGGGGAAACAAGTAAGATGTTGACCAGCCCATAGCACAAAATGACCATAATAATATAGCCTATCTGTGAGGGTTGACAGGGTTGGTGATCAATACAAAATGACTCAGTGATTACTTGGCCATGTGCTGAGATTTCTGTCTTTCAAAACTCACTTCCTGAGTCTGCTCAACAATGGATGGAGGACACTTTTATGAGCGAGCAACCGGCATCACAAGACTTTTCAGCTAAAACTAGCTACAAAAGCTAAAAGCCTCGTTCTCAAGCCAAAAAAGCAAATGACAAGGAAGTATTAATATTATTGTATTTTGCATTGTGATATCCTAGGCTTGTGGAGGAGGAGAGATGTTTCTGCCAGTGTTGTTTGCAGTTCCTGCTGGTTGCCAAAAGAGGTCATAGATTAGTTAATACCCCTTTAAAGATCAGGGAGGAAGAGGTGGTAATGTTGCAGTCTCTCCTCTTGTTGTCACTGCTCCAACATGGCGGCTCCAACTATGGTGTCCCATGTGGATATGCTAAAGCCCCACTACTGGCTTTGTTTATGTAGCGATTTACTAGAAGACATTTTTCTAAATTTGTAACAGATAAGCATACATTTTATTTATTTATTTTCTTTTTTTTATTGAGGCTGTGAAAGGTTTGTTTACATTTGCAAAGTTTTACATATGTGAGTAAAAAAGACCTGTATTTTGAGCTATCAGAAAGTTCCTAAAGCATAGTCCAACTCTTCATTCAACAAAATATCAGAATATACCCCAAATTCAGAAATTGGATTGTATCTTTAACACACATCAGAATCAGAATCAGAAATATCAGAATCAGAATCAGAATCAGAAATACTTTATTGATAAATAAAGACCCTGATCTTCCTCAACAAGGACATTTGAATGAATATTGGATGAAATTTTAAGATATTGCCTACACTGAATATTCCCCTAATCCTAATAAAGGTTGCATAACATTTGCAATAGAAAAAGAAAACAGCATGTTGACATGTTGATTTAGAGAGAGGGGAAAATGAGATATGTATTTGTTTCCCTCTTGTGTCTGCTTGGCACCTTCTCAGTCAGGCATGGCAGAGCCAGTCGGGGTGCGTTCAGGATACAGCTGGCACTCATTACCAACAATGCCCTCCTTCAGCAGGACCGCCTGGGCCTCAGAGGTAAGGCCTTTAAAATGAGTTGGCACTCAGGGCAAAGCACCTGGCAGCTTTATGAATGAATGAGGGGGTGTGAGAGAGTGTGTGTGTGTGTGTGTGTGTGCGTGTGTGTGTGTATTTATGTACATGCATATAGACAGGCATAATACCTGAACCAGAGCACCACTGCCTGCTTAATAAATGCATGAAGTGAATGGATGTAGACAGAGACAGTATGTGAGCCAAACCAGCAGCAGAACTTTATAATCTACAAGATTCCAATTAACAAGGCATCAGACCCTCCAAAAACACAATCTTGGGGACCCTGCTGGGAAGGTCCAGCATCCGGGACTACCAAGTCGGCTGCTAAGTCCTGCAGTTAAACAAGTTATTTTGATGAACTTTATTCAAACAAATGTTAGGTTAGTCTGGTTAACAACAAGGTGAATATGTGTGTGTTTTCTTACTGTTGACTGACACTAAACTTGATTTTTCACCTTGTTGATTGCGTCATAACTTGGAAACTCATGTAGCAAACTTTTCTCCATGTAGGCTATCCGACTTAATTATCTGACTTTGGAGGGCATTCATGTGAAATTTGCAAATAGTTAATTTTTTTTTTTTTTTTTTTTATCATATAGCACATGAACACATAATTGTAAATTGTAAACATTGTAAATGCCCAACAACACTACTGAAATGTACTTAAGTAAGGCACTGAACTCCAAATTGTTCCAGGTGCATTTAAGGACATATGTTAAAGCTGGGGTAGGTAAGTTTGGGAGGAAAGACATCCTCCCAGAAATTTAACGGAGTCCCGCCTTTTGCCTCAGACTTCTCCTCATTGGTCGGATGGGTATCCACACATTCCATTTAGAAATGAGAATAGCAGAGGGACGGGGCAGCCATTGTTTCTGATATTCTGACATTATCCTGCTCGCCTTTGGCCACCAAGCAATGTGGCAATTTATCTTTATTACTTATAAATAAATGTTAATCCATTAAATTTGCCTACTGCAGCTTTAAGGTTGCTCCATCCATATGTGTGTGTGTATCTAGGAGGAAAAAAACCCCCAAAAAAGACAAATTCCAGTTGCCTATAGTGCAACATGTTCAATAAAAGTAGTCTTCCCCCTCTTCTTCCTCTTGTCCTTCTTCTTCTTGCACAGTGGATAGGCCCTACAGTGAATCATGCCAACCGCTGAGTTGGATCTTTGACATTAGGTGGCAGCAAAACGATGAGTAATGTGTGCATCCAGGCCCTCGTGTGTGAATGGGAAAGGCAGCTTTGGTTTTGGATGAGCTTCTGTGTGATTTATGCAGGCTGCAGACAGCAGGGAAGCGGAGAGCAGGGCCTTTGACTTCGGGGATCCTCCCTTATCTGAGACAGGGAGAACAGCTGGGGATGAACGACGGCACATGGGAGAGGATAAGTCTGTGTTCATGCCAGAGAAAGACAGAGAGAGAGAGAGAGAGAGAGAGAGAGGAACAATGAGCCAAGATAAGGTTATTATACTCTTATATGTTTTTGCTTGTTTGTTTGTTTTTAGTTGAGATTGAAAGACTGATCTTATTATGCTACAAAAAGTTTCTTGAAGTGAGAGACAGAGAAATATGAGACAGCGTGCAAAGAGATGACAAGAGTGTGACCGTGGTTTAGTTGTTGAGTATTTCTTAATTTCCACTCCCTGACAGAGGGGCTGACCATGGGAGGAGATCTCCATGCGTTGCGGTCCTGCATTGTATAGGCGTGGTGAGGAGAATCAGCCATTTGAAGCGGTACTTTGATTTATATCGGCTAAATCTCTTGTTGCTGTTTCTGTTCTCAGTAAAAATCTACCCACTGGACCTCTGTTCCCATCCCATTTTATGTGTTTCATGCATAGCAATTTGGTTGCATGGAGGACGCTGCCAAGTAGCTAAAGACAGGGATGAGGACAAAGTTAGGGATCTGTATTATGTTCAATCAGACTATGATGGACTAGGATTGTTTGACATTGCAAAATAGATTTCTAAATATAGATCAGAGAAGAAAATAATCATACTTGTTGCTCTCATCCAGGAAAAGTGATAGGAAAGTAAGTAGGAAAAGGGCTGATTTCTAGATTACTGTTTAGCAATTTTGGGGGGAAAAAACACCTGATGTTCATCATTCAAAAATCTACCCATCATTCTGATTCATAAAACACAGACAGTGATCAGCAATTCAGTTACCTGCCCTCCTTTCCAAAAGACTATATATGCATTTTGGATTAAAAAAACAACAAAACAACAACAAAAATGGTGGGATTGTCAGTTTGGAATGACACTCAAATGTTCAAATGTACATATAAAGCAGCAAAACTACCATTTTAATTCATTGATTGTGGTGTATTTCATGCTAATAGTCCAGGTCCACACATAGCAGACTTCAACTCTTGTAGCCAGGTGTGCGTTAGAAATTGTGTATATAATATGTGTATAATGTATGTAATGTGTAATAACTAAAAAAAAAAAAGTCGTCAAATTCCTTGTATGTGTACATACTTGGCCAATAAAGCTGATTGAAAGCTGTAGGTTTTCTCTGATGTTACACCGCCCTCTTCTGGACTGAAGACCAAACTAAAACTGTAGAGAGGCTGTAGAGAGTTTCACGGCAGTTAGACAAACCATATGAAGAGTTTCATTAGAAAAGTGACACACAAACTATTTCTGACAAGGAAGTGAAACACAGTTTGAAATAACTGAGCTAGACCTTGGAATTATCTTTTTAACTATTGAGTGATGAGTTTCAAGTAACATTATTTTTTGTCTAAATGTATATATAGCATTTTGGAATGAAACACTTCATATTGATTTGAGATTGTAACTACTGTGTAACATATAAGCACAAATAAAATACAATTTGTCATTTGCCTTGATCTTTTTGTCTGAATGCTTAAATAAATGAACTGGTGCCACGATGCAAATCATCTTGCAACCAAGGGGCAGCAGGATGATTTGCATAGCAAACTTGGCCTGATTGCATAATACATACACTGACATTACAGGTTCTGACTCTCTGCGCCAACCATTAAACCATCAGCTATACAGATAAGATGTAACCTTCCACTTGACAGCTGCTTTGCAAACATGCAGCTGAGAGTTAGACACGACAGGAGGAACATACATAAATTTGTCATTATGGCATAATGGCCTATAACAAACAAAACAAACTTACTCCCACACACACATAGTTTGAATGTCTTGGCAAAGATCAGGGAACCAACACATTGACAGAATAAAGCAGAGTTTGTAACTATGTGTGTGCGGTAAGTTTCTGTTCCCTCACATAGTCAACTAAGGGGCCACCATACCCCACAACAAAGCAGGTCTTTCGGAGTAGATATTCCTCTAAATAAAAGCCTGTAACACAAATAAAAAAAATCGGAAAATTCAGAACTGTTTAAAGTCACAATGAAATAAAAATGACTTTTTCATCTTGTTGGCTAATTTTCCATATCAAAACATACACAGATTTTACACCAAAATTTACAACAGCTACATGTATTCTCATATTTTTACATCAACATCCCTTCCCTTCCTTTAATTTCCTGGAAAACAGCGCATTTGTATTGATTACTTCATAGTGTAACAGTAGGTGCACCTACATTTTCCAACCAATAATACCACAGATTTTTGAACAATCCACCCCTCCCATCATATAAAATCTGCAACTTCACAGATTTGGTATGGTATGGCGGTCAATTTTTGGGTCTTCATCCCCGTCTCAGTGCATTCCAGTGGCTGCAATTTATTTATATTGAAGAATCTGGAATTTGTGACAGCTCAACATTCACTCACAACCCATTTCTGAACTTTTGAACACTTTTGAACAGCCCCTCCGCATTATGTCCCGCGACAACATCCCACTTCTTTCCAAGTGAAATCAAGTCATTTCAGTGATTCAATGACATTATGTAGGCCAGTCTGAATATTATTTGTGAATGTGAACAACTCTCTCCCAAAGCAAGACAACAGATAACTGAACTAAAACTTGAATTGTAATGTCATTTCTCCCAATTTATTTTCTGTGGGGCAGCTCCAGATCTTAATGAAGAGTACAGATCTTAAAAATCACGTGTTGCTATTAAAAATATGTATACACCATGGAAGCAACTTACAGTGCACAGACTCGCTCAGTGAAAAACAGAACAATAACAGAATGGAAATAAAATCCCTACTTTCATATCATACTATATATATATCATACTTTCATATCAGGATCACTAGAGAAGCAAGCCCTCTTTCAGTTTTGAACACAACCACCAGTGGGTAACATAATGACATTCCTGTCCCCATAACCTTGTAAGCTTTTTGCCCATATCATATTGTACACCTATCCAAAATAAATGCTAAAAATCTACAACATTCTTATTTTCTCATATTTTTACATAAACATCCCTTCCCTTCCTTTTACATCCTGGAAGACAACATATTTTTATAGATGACTTCATAAAACTTACAACCAATAATACCATCACAGACTTTTTTTTAACAATCCCCCTCCGCTCCTCCAATCATATAAAACCCTAGGTGTTCACCCCCGAAAAACACCATTTCCTTTTCCCAAGACATCATGGTTGCGTCCCAGTGGCAGGAATTTATTCATTTTGAAGAATCTGGAATTTGCGACAGCTCAAGATTATGCACAACAACTTTAAACTTTTGAACAGTCTCTCCCTGCATTTCAAATGAATATCAAATATCAAAATTCCTTGTGACTTCAAACAGGCAATGTACATACTGTCTGCTTGCTCCTAAATGTGGTGTGTGTTCAAATGGTGAACTACAAATGACACTATGGCAACAAAGGCATAGTGACACTTTAAAGTACTGTTTAAAAGATGATAATGGCAGTGGGAAGTTTGTCCCTTAATTTGTTCCCAATACTATACTAGCCTGCACAAAGCAAATTCCATAAATATAATAAGTGCTCTTTTAAACTGAAACATGTCAGACACCTTTGACTGTTTTTCAAATTCTTTCATGTGAAATCAAGTTATTTCAATATTTTTTCTACAACATATGATCTTTTGCTTTGAAGTTTGCTTTGCTTGTATCAAGCAAATCCATATTGGCTTTTTTTTTGTTATGGTACTTGAAGAGAAAGTCCACTCTGTCCACATTCCACATTGCCAAGAATAAAATTCTGGGAGAAACTAACTAAAACTTTAAAGATATTGAATATCAGCACAAAATATTGAATCTAGAAGTAAACTGCTGACGCTACTAGCAGCCTTTCTTAGATTGTTAGGTTGGAAGACACAGTCGAAACGGTGAAGTGAATTCTACAAGTGGTGGACCATTTG
The DNA here is from genome assembly GCF_046629955.1 of Centroberyx affinis. Classification (NCBI taxonomy): domain Eukaryota; kingdom Metazoa; phylum Chordata; class Actinopteri; order Beryciformes; family Berycidae; genus Centroberyx; species Centroberyx affinis. The sequence continues at coordinate 52,030 of NW_027281874.1, read as the reverse complement.
TTGGGAGTTGCGGACCATTTCTCACAAAATATTGAGCTACAGTACAGCGCCTACCATAAGGCTCAGTCCCTCCTGCAGCGACCCGGTCCTTTGCTGCATGTCCTCCCCTCGTTCTCTCCCATACCTTCCTGTCTCTCTCTCACTATATCAGTCCAATAAAGCATAAAATGCCAAAAATAAATCTTAAAAAAAATATATATATTGAGCTACAGTCTAAAGTAGATCAGCCATTAAAAACCCATACTGGTCAAACCCTAGTGTCAATGAGAAAATAAGCATTCAATTCTTCCAGAAAAATGTTTTCAAATATTTGGTTTTCCTGTGACAGTAGCATTTTGCTCATTTGCTACAAGCTAATCCAGATCCAAGCAAGGCTTCTAACTTTTTAAAAATTGATGATGGGACTCCTAATATTTGTGAGAGAGTGTACTGACTCATGTTGTGATTCATTTCTCCAAGTGTTTGCCACCCTGGCTCAAAGGGTAAAACATAATCAACCTTAAACAAACATTTCAGCACATTATTTGTAAGCCAATTAGCTCAACAATGACAAATATTCCCCTGTAGCACGTGAGATATCGATGTCTGCATTTACATGCCAACTAGAGAGCAGAAATACCAGTTTTAGACAATGCAGCAATTGACTGTGTAGATCAGGTGTTCCTCATGGTTTGCTGATGAGTGTCAACTTCTGCAGGCTGCAAATGCTTCCTTAAGAGAGAGGGGCGTCCAAACTGGATTTCTAAACAAGGGGTTTTAGAGCTCCAAGTAATTTTTGGTCCATGAATCAAGTACAATATTGGTGAAAACCTTTCATAAAACTCAAACTCACTAAATCCTGCACACTGACATCTATTTTTTTTTCAACAAAATAACTTTTCTTTAAACAATTTTAAGGTTAAAAATTAAAACTTAGGACAACAAAAATGTGATGATGCAGTTTAAATAGCAATTGCAATATTCAGTCAAATAGTCACAGTTAAGACTTTTTGTCAATATCTTTCAGCCCTAGTGATTACTCACACTGCTTCATAACCATAGTATCAGAGAGAGTGTGTCCATCACCATTCGTGTGTCCTGTCGCCTTGTGCAAAAAGACAGTGAACCCCACCTGCTCACTCACTGTAACTCTGGATAAGGAAAGAGATTCAGTAAAGAGTCTTTCTCTGTTGAGGTTCAGCATGGCTCTCCAGGCTCCCTGGTCTTCCCCCAGTAACTCATCATCTGTGGGACGCTTGTTGTTGTCACGGCGATCACTTTTGAAAGGCTGCAGCGGCTGAGGGCCAACCACGGGTTGACAACAAACATTGACTTTTCGGGGGGGTCAGTGGGGGAGATGCCCAGGCGTTTCAGGCACATCCCGAGGTAGGCGTCTTCGATGTAGATGGGCTTGATCTGCGGGGAGACCCCCAGGATCTTCCCGGGGAGGTCCAGGGACATGACATAGCCCATGCCCAGAGGATATGGCGGGTACTCGGGCTCAGCGATCACCTCTTTTGGCATGTAGAATTTATTGCTGAGGTCTCTTAGAACCGGGCTGTGCCACCACACCAAGCCCGTCATGTAGTTCTGTTTTGGCGTGCCGGGATCCAGCAGCAGTTTAACCAAATTCGGGACATTGAGGAACATATCCGAGTCAATCTTCATGACGTAAGATGCCTTAACGCAGTGTGCGCTCAGCCACTCCAGCATCACCATAGTCTTGATGGTCAGGTTGCGGTAGCTGTCTTGGAAGTCACTCTGGATCAGGTCGTGGTGCTGCAGGTTCTCCTGTTTGAGCTTCTCCTGCTGCTGCTCAGCATCGGCTCCTCCAGGGAGGCCCAGCAGGAAGAGAGTATGGACCAGCTCACCCTGAACCAGGCTCTCTTTGCCCCATGTCTTGCGGATGGCGTCCCGAGCGGCCACGTCACCGGGCGCCACCGGGACCATCAGAACCAGGAAAGGGACCTTGGTCTTACATACCTCTGTGTCGTCCATGATGAACTTGTAGTTGCGTGGGTAGGCAACGTGGTACGGCCCAGGATCCTCCCATGCTGATCCTGGTGACGGTTTGGGTCTGGTGGACCAGTTGTGCGCCACAGGCTCCGCCCTGCTGAGGCCTGGAGTGGTCTGCCTGACCCAGTTCCAGTCAAAAGTGTAGTAGACTAGGCAGAAGGTCGCTGCTACCAGGATAAAAATATAGATGTGTCTGACATGTCTCCTCCGGGTCTCCATGAGATCTAAACAGAAAAAAGGAAGTGACATTATTATTTGTCATATTATGGCATGATAGTGGCTCTTTCGGCTAATTAACTATACCCACATCGACAGTGGGTGCTTGGTTAAGTAGGACATCAGTTGAAAAAGTAGAACCCTTACACCAAAGTATGATTTAACTCTTTATTGCATGACAACGGTCATGGTTCGTCAAATAAAAAAAATAAATGTTGTTCTACTTTTCAAATGATAGTGACTCTTTCCCAGTGACGCACTTCCGTCTGCAATTAAAATGGCACTAGAAAAGCACAGGAAAATTCAACAATCCATCACAATGGGAAATGAACATCATTAGTAGCACTATAAATGCACAACAAGAAAAGTGCTTATCATTTGAAGAGAAGGGTGCGTTAGGCTTTACAGTTGAAAGTTCACATCCCATCATAAATACTGGCAAAGTAGTCAAGCAAGTCTAACAAGAAGATAACCAGTTTTACACAGTGAGTATATGTGTAATGTGCAGGTAAAAGGTTGAAATCTTATTTGCATGTTGTTGTAACGGTTTCAAGATGACGGAAGACACACTGATCCGAGGTCGATTAATGTTGCCGACAGAATTTGTGTTGTCACTTCACTTACGGTTCACTTCTCCCTTGTTACCAGGAATTGACCAGCTGTCGCCGGATGAAATATTTAGGCTACCTCAGTAATCGTGCAAAAGGGTGTACAGATGTAGCATGGCTAATAGAGCACACCTTTCAGCAGGACCAGGAAGCAGACTGATTTCACTTAACCTTTGCCGTGTCTTGTATGCGTGCTTTTAAGGTGCTTTCATGCTCCGTTATCTTTTCCTCAACTTAAAGTCCCGGGTCTCCAATAACTCTATCCGGATTTATAAGATACAGAATGCATTCAGACTTAAGTAATAAAAGAAAACTGAACGGTAACTCTACCTGTGACATTCAGCAGCCTACCCACCCCAACCAGCAATAAGCACCGCCCACAGTTTCCACTACACAGCCGTCACTCTGTCACTTCCCTCTTGCCTTGTCAGGAGTCGTGAGCCGGTATTGCGTTGTTTCTGTGTGATTGATTAAGGTGAGAAAAGCGCAGGTATAAATCGGGTTAAGACCGAAGCACGCTCTCGCTCTCTCTCTCGCTCTCTCTCTCGCTCTCTCTCTCTCTCTCTCGCTCTCTCTCTCGCTCACTCACTCTGTCGCAATTTAATTCAATTAAATTCAACCTTAAGTATGGCATATATGTGTTGCTAAAGCATTCAAATTACGACACATCAAACAGGAACAATAACAACAATTAATAGCAGTAATAAAAATAGGAACGATAATCACTAAACAATAACAACTACAATGACAATAATAACATCCGTAAATTATCACTAGCAAAGGTTACATTTTCTGAATAAAATATGTTGTAAAAGTTACAAAGTTGAATTCATTACAATGAGTTTGAATGTCTGTAAAATTTGATTGTTTGGAGCTGAAGCTATTTATTTGTGAGCCCTGTAATAATCGGTATATTGAGGAATAGGTCATAATGTTTTAAAATATAGTGGTACTATCAGCAGTAGTGAAAGTAACATTAGTAGTAGTAGTGGTAATAGAATTAGTAGCAGTAGTAGTAAATGGAAGTAGTAACAGTAGAAGTAGCAATGGTAGTAGTTGTAGCAGCAGTAGCCTAATAGTAGTAATAGCATTAGTCGTTGTAGTAGTAGATGTAGTAACACTTGTAGTATAGGTATTAATTTGATTGAATTAGTATTAATTAGTATTTCTATCAGTTGTATTAGTAGTAGTTACAGTACTACTATTTACAGAATAGTTGTTACAGTAGTATCTGAAGTTGAAATGAGATTATAAAACTGTTGGCAGCGTATAATTCCAGTGTTTCGTAGTTGATGGCATGCTGTGACATATTGGGCCCTCAGTTCTAGTAGCTCACTCTTTTCTCCAAATAGACATTTTTTTTTAGTTTTTAAGTTCATCAAAATCTTGTAATCTTCACTTAAAAGTTCATATTTTGTACAGAATTTTGTACCATTCTTTGAATCAAAGTTTGGGCAGATTCTTGTTTCTCTGGGAAGCCATGTTTGTTTGTGGCGTTCTATCTAGCTGGTGGCCGCTCAGTCTGTATACACAGTTGTTTTTTTTGTTTGGTGTCTTTAATTACAGCACATGTAATCTCTATTTAATGCTTGATAGCAATTAAGCTTGTTTATTTTTTTCCAATAGTGAAAGTATGTTTGTGATTCATAAATTCAGTATGTCTGAATGTTGCCGGTGTTCTCTCTATCTCTCTCTTACTGTGTGTGTGTCTGTGTGTATGTGTGTGTGTGTGTGTGTGTGTGTGTGTGTGTGTGTGCATGTGTGTGTGTGTGTGTGTGTGTGTGTGTGTGTGTGTGAGTGAGTGTGGTAATTGGTTAGGAACACTCCTGCATTTCCTGTCCATTTCCTGTCCACATTTAACAGTGTGCATATAGTAGTTGCTGCATTACAAAAATTAAATGAAAGCTAATTGGTGGGATGACAAACAGAAAGACGGGGACAAAGCCGTCTGTCTGGTGTTGTTTGGGTGCACAGTCCACTAAGTCATTATGCAGTCCATAATAGCCAGGTAAACAGTACTGTAGTGTTATGGTTGGTCTTAAAGTGGAAATCACTAAATTTAGAATTTATTTTTATACACTGAACTAGTCCATACCCAGGGATGCACGCGCTACAACTACGTGCAGACTTGCCAAAAATTTGCATAAACAGCCTAAATTTGGGAAAATTGAAAAATCTGCTTCGTCAGTCCCTGCCTATGCCAATGCTCAATGCCTATGTGCAGTTTCAGATTGACTGGCCAACCCATTGAGAAGCAAAATGGATGCAGGCAGACAGATAGACAGACAGACAGAGTTTTCCTCATTTTATAGTAGGATGTACAAAATTTAGGGACATCTTCTTGATACTGAGTTGCAGCCCCTTTTTCACAATCCACATCTCAATTGTCTCGAAGCTTAAAAATCCTTGTCTATCTCGTCTGCTTCTCTTTGTCTACATATCCTCCTTTATGGTTGGTATAGAAGGGACATCAATAAGGGATAATAATCAATTGTGAAACCTTGATGTAATTACCATAAACAAATTCGACAATAGTTGTGATGATTGGTTGCCTCTATCTCATGTCAGTGGTATTGTTAGTGCTGCTGTTTCTCAAAATGAAGACCACATTTCCCATAAACCTGATGCTTCCTGCTCCAGACTCTTTGTATCTTTGGTCAAAAGTTTTCTTTTTCACCTTACTGAAGAGGATAAACATGTTGGAAGTGATTTTTCCATCGGCCTTTCACTCATTCATCCATCTGCCATTGAGAGAAACTCTCCAATAACTCAGGCAGATCACCCACAAAATCTGAGGCGGCACACAATGTAAACTACAGTGTTGAGGCCGTCACAACTTGCCAAGCTTCTCTGTAACTGTCTTTTTTGTCTCAAAATTACATAACACCTTTAAAGTCACAGTAGAAGTTGCAGTACCCAGAGATAGTAGAGACAGTAGTGGTTAGCTTACATGTGACTCTGCCTCTAGAGTTCCTAATTTATTTATTTTTTTTACCATGTTATCATGCCACACACACAGCCTCTCGCAATTTAATTGCCTTTAGGCATGAAGTGTCTTAGGAAATTTGTGCTCAAGTGAGAGCAATTCACCTCTGAATCAGCAGGTATTTGTGTCTGGTGAAGCTTAAATGCATGACACTGAAATATAAAAGTGAAACTGAGTATTCAGTACAACCTCTAAAAATATGACTCATTTGGATTCAGGATTCAATACTTTATTGCCATATCAACCATACTTCCCAGGAACCCGTCACAAAATGCCCAAGTGAAGAACAGAACAATAATGGAATAGAAATAAAACCCCTATCCAGTTTGATTGGCACAGGATCTAATGTAACTATCCCTTGTGCTGTTTAGGGTGAGAGTGTATGTAAAGCTGGCTTGGACGTTAGAGGAAATGGGGTTGGATGAGAGTGAACATGTCATTGGTGTTATCAGGCAAGATCCTGCCATCACAGGTGTTTTGCTGAATTGAACTCACTCTGCCTCCAGAAGGCTTAACAGGACGAGCCAACCCCCAACATGCACTTTCTCAACATTAATCAGACTTATACACACTTGCACTACAACAACAACACACCTTCACTTGGGCTTATACAGTACTTAGCCTACAACCTTTCACCCAAAATTATACAGTGTCACTGTCAATCCCAACAATAGGCCCTTTTCACATCGTCATGGTAACAGCTAAACCGGTGCATTACAACTTCCTGTGGCAAGTTCCTTTTTGCAACTTATTGACAAAGCAATCCAACAAAAAGAGCTAAATTGTAATGGTTACTAGCACTAGATACATAATGTAACAAATAAAACATTTTGGGCACGTTGTGGAGGCCATAGCTGGCAACAGGAAGTTGTAATGCACCAAACAGAATGTGAAAAGGGCCTATAGGCAAAAGGGATGGCTGCCCCTGCTGGTTTGAAGCAGTCAATTCAGTAGTTCAAACATTGCATTGTAAATACTTCCTCTCAAAGCACTAATGGCTGTATACTTCCTCTTTTTTTTTTTTTTTTTCAGCAGGTGTCGTGTCTACTGTACTATGTCATTCTGATGAGGTGTTTGTTCAATACTGTGTCATGTCATGATGACGCCTTCTTGGTGAAGTGTTTTTTGTTGATGTTTTTTTCAATGTTGTATCATGTACTTTTAATGATTGTTGGAGCATGTCAGGCAAGACAAATTTCTGTGAGAACGGACAATAAAGTATTATCTTATCTTATCTTATCTTATCTTATCTAAGAGACATACATGCTTTTATAAGAAAAAACAGTATTTGGAAAACATTTGCCCTTTTCTCACATGTGCCACTTTCAGGAATGATAGAATATTACCTATGTAGAGTCATTTTTGGTGCGTATCCCTGAGCAATTTGTGATCACAGAATCATCACAAAGTACTGAAAATGGCTTTCAAACAATTGTAAACTGCTCAGTTAAAACAGTCTTTGAAAAATCAAATACTACCTTAAAACGTCCCCATGCCAATGCCACTGGCATTACTCATAAAACATTTAATCACCACGACTTTACTGCTCTGTGTCAGCGTTGAAAGACAGCATTGTTACCGCACCTCAACTTCAAAATCCCTCTATTGACCGATGCATTCAGGAGGGTGGAGAAAACATTAATACTGCATGACGTACATCAGATTACACCACAGCCAGCATGACCGTTGTAAACTCAAATAAACTCCAAGTGTACCTGTAGTAATCCTTGTGCTAACAAGGTGAGCCAGGCTTCTTCAGGTCTGTCCAGTATTTCAACAACTGTGTAGGTGATGACAGGGGAGGATTCACAGCGATTTTATATCAAGTGAACTGGGAGGGATTTGGAGGCGCAAATTAAAAGGCTTGATAAACTTTGAGATCTCCACAAATTTCTGGGGAAGATCATTGGAGAATAGGTATCCCATGAGGGGGTCCAGGTACATTTCCTCACTGTCTCTGCTGTTCAAGGTAGTCTTTTTCACTTTTTCATGGGTTTGATTTGGTTTATAAACTCTTTGGTTTGGTTTGGGAAGCCATTAACCTGGATTGATTCTAATGTGACATTTTGATCAGAGTCCGTCCAAACATGCATGAAAATTATTATAATTATTATTGTTGTTGTTGTTGTTGTTGTTGTTGTTATCATCCTTGGACTCCATGGAGTAAAATTCTAGAAAAAACACTGAATATTTGCACTGAATACATATTTTGCAGTCACATTTAATACTGGATATCGGCACAAAATACTGACTATCAGCAGCTTCAATAAAAAAATATCAGTATAGATATCAGTCTTCAAAAACCCACATCTGTAAAACCCTCGTTACTACTCAAGGGAAAGTGTTGGTTATCAGGCAGTAAAATCAAACGTGTGATATTTCACTTGGCTTGGAGAAGGGGCGTGCTTAAACAATGTAATACATTCATTTGATAATTCTTAGTTGCATTTAACATTTGTCTAAACAGACAAGCTGGCTAAGAACTCATTCCTATTTACAGCAATCTATGGTTAGTCCCACACATACTTATATACTGTATGTTGCGGTGAGTTAGACAAAAGACATTCTGCTACTTTCCTTTGGTGTGACTCAAGGGAGGGTATTTTTTAGTCAGTAATTTTACTTTTACTTTTTGCTCAAGTATTGTACTTCACTACATTTTAAAACACGTCCATTACAGAGTACAAATTCTGTGGCTCTCCATAAGCATCGGAAACTGGACCATCGTAAATTGACAAATTATGGAACCATTCAGAGTGAACGGTGTAATCTGACTTTACTTTGGTTGTGCACTTTTTTTTTCTCTCGTCCTTTTAGATTTGCATGGAGAGCAGCTAACAAACAGCTAACAAAAAGTAACTCTTACTCTGAGTACATTTTAAATTAGCTACTTTTTACTTTTTTACACCTAATTTTACTTCTCTGTGTTTTTCAAGACGTTTCAAATGTCAGCTCATTGAAAGTTGCAGAACATCAGGGAACATAATCAAAATTTAAATGAAATAAAATCTTACTTAGGCTCTTCATAAGAATATGGTCCCAAAAGCCGCAGGCCCCTAGGGCAACCTGCAGTAGTCGGCTTTCTACATTCTCCATGTGTCAAACATGTTTTTCAGTTGTCAGGAGGAACTAACCCCATGAAAATGTGGTTTGTCCAGCTATTTCCTAACCTCGTCAAACCAGCTAGGCTCGTGTGACTCCATTGTGACTACACTCTGCACAAGATCTGTGCAACGGGGCAGCGCTGCTGAATTTTGAAAAACACAATGCGGATAGTTTAATCAAAGCAGCTTTGGAATCAGCTTTGTCTGAAATGGACAACATAAAATCCTTCGAAAACTAACAGAAGTCAGCTCTGAAAGCTTTTCTTCAAGGAGATTATGTTTTAGCCTTTCTTCCGACTGGATTCAGCAGTCAGCTTGATTTATCAGTTAGCTCCGTTTGTAGCCAAGAAAATTTCCCCAGTCAAGAACCCTATTTTTTATTGTTGTTTCCCCATTGATCGCTCTCATGGAGGACCAGATCATTGTAAACAGTCTTTCTACAATTAAAAAGTTAACATTTCATGTTGATTGATAGTGATGATGTTAGTTAGTTATTTAAAAGCTTACACTTAGCCTACAACATCTTACCCAAAATTACCAACCTCAGTTGTTCGGACACTGCATTTTACCAACAAGCCTGCTGCAGGCTAGAGGAATGGCTGACCCGACAGGCTTGTCCAGAAACAACATTGTGCTTCATCATAAAACCTGTTCTTGGATTTGATTACACCTAGTTATAAAGGGAGTAGCGTTACTCCCTTTATTCATCAACACAGTTCTTCTGATAGCCTTGCACCTACATGATGTGCGTATAACTACTCCTTCAACTTGTACACCTAGTTATAAACCATGTGCTCTCTACAGTACCAACCACAGGATTCACATTTTACTATATTAAAATATTTGGCTCTGCTTCAAAAAATAAGGCAATAAGGAATTTGATAGTTTAAATAACTTTTAGGTCCTGTATGTTTTTTCATGGATGCTTGGAAATCTGTTTGTAAAAAATAGGTGTTATTTTTAGTGCTCTGTTTCTTTTGTTACTTAAATCATAGTATGTGATTACATTTCTCACATTTGCCCCTTACCTTACCATTTAAGGAATAATAAACTCTCCCTTGATAAAATATTTTGTCTGGGTATCCCTGAGGAATTTGTGAATACAAAGAATCAACAAAAGGTATTCAAAATAACATTCAAAATCATTGTAAACTGTTCCTCCAGTAAATCCATAGTCTTTCATGGTACAGTCAGTCAGAAACTCATGTAAATTTCCATGTGGTTATCCTACTTCTTATTCTTCAAACGAGGATGGAATTAAATATATAATGGTCTTCTGCTGTGACATCTCAATATTTTTGGAACCAGCCAGTAACACCCCATTATATTCCAGTTATTCACCAGCGACCAATACAGTTGAAAATCTAATAATAACTTCACATCCCCATTCCCTACCGTCTGACCCCTTTCACTCTTTCTCAGTGCGCCTGTAGTAATCCTTGTGCTAACAAGGTGAACCAGGCTTCTTCAAGTCTGTCCAGTATTTCACCAACTCTTCTGCGGACCCAAGAATGTAGGTGATGATTTGGGAGAATTCACAGCGATTGTATACTGTGTTGTAGGCCTTGAACTGGGAGGGATCTGGAGGAGAGGTGGGCTCAAGTCCCAGCCTTTTCATGCACATGCCAATATAGGCGTCCTCTATATTAAAAGGCTTGATAAACTTTGACTCCTCCACAAATTTCTCTGGAAGATCATTGGAGAAAAGGTATCCCATGCCCAGGATGTAGGGTGGGTAAAGGGGATCCGGGTACAGTTCTTCTGGAACGTACCATTTGGAGTCCTTTGAGCGGATGACTTCCATGCCCCGCTTTATCATCCCTGTCAGGTAGTTCAGCTTGGGGATGCCAGGCTTCTGCAGCATGATCACCAGATTGTCAATGTTCAGGAACAAGTCTGAGTCGATCTTCATAGCGTAGGCTGCCGTAGGGCAGCGGGTGGCCAGCCAGTCCATGATCACCATGGTTTTGATGGTCAGATTGAGGTAAGTGTCCATGAAGTTGCTCTGGATCAAGTCGTGGTACTGCAGGTTCTCCTGTTTGAGCTTCTCTTGCTGCTGCTCAGCATCGGCTCCTCCAGGGAGGCCCAGCAGGAAGAGAGTCTGGACCAGCTCACCCTGAACCAGGCTCTCATTGCCCCATGTCTTCCGGATGGCGTCCCGAGCGGCCACCTCACCGGGCGCCACCGGAACCATCAGAACCAGGAAAGGGACCTTGGTCTTACACGCCTCTGTGTCGTCCATGATAAAGTGGTAGTTGCGTGGGTAGGCTAAGTGGTACTCAGTGACAGTAGTTATATTCAAGGTAGTCGTTTTCACTCCCTCGGTTGGAGTTGGTTCGTAAATTGTTTGTCTTAGATGAGCTTGATAAAGAGTAGCTTGATTTATCCGGTGGGTCCTATTGGCAATCCTGTTATAGTGCACATTTAGAGGAAAGCTCTCCCACCATGACAGAGAGTTGCTGGACTGAGCATAGTAGAGGAGGAGGATGAGGATGATTACACTAAGCATGAGCAGGAGCTGGAATCTGGATTGAAACCAAGGCTTCTTCTGGCGGCATGGGATCTGCACAACGTGACTAAATTGGAAAGAAAGACAAAGTTAAATCTGATGGGAAAGGACTGTGTAGCATTGATAATCAGACAGACCTTTTTGTGTAGAGTATGATTTGGGTCATTCCTAGGTTGGGGTGTCATTTGGCCATCACAACTCTATAAAATAAAGATTTCCCATTCTTTTTAGGTTTTATCACTTAAATGACATTTTGACTTGTTGAAAAAGTATTGGTCAAGCCAAGCATACAAAATGTATGTTTCATGAGATAAGCCCACCTTGTTAAGGATACTGACATATCTGTCTGACAGTGTTTTCAGTGTATATCTATTTTTAGAATTGCCTTTTCTTGGAGATCTTGTATCCCTTAAACCCTTATCCCTTTAACCAGGTCATTTATTATTTAATTTATTCTAAAATAGTGGATATTGAGTAAAACACACAGCTATGCCTGATATTTGATAATATCAAATTAAAATAAATCAAATTAAAATACCAACATAACAGGGTGGATGTAAGTATAACAGGGTGGACGGCATCAAGATGGACAAAACACCAAAAACTGCCCATTTCTTTGATGTAAGGTATTTTCTTACACTGTTCTCTATCTACAAATCATGAGAACATTTCATTTGCCAGATAATATCAGTAGTGTAAAAGAATACATTCTACAATCAGCATGAATACTGAAGTAAAACAAACAAAGACAATGAATTGTTTTTTAACAACTCTTCAAGTTGTTAGTAAAAGAAGGAGAGGTGGAGAGCTGCATGTGTCTCTGATGTGTGAGCAGTATAGCAGTAGTAGTAGTAGTATTAGTAGTATAGTTGTAGTAGAATTGGTAGCAGTAGTACTTGCAGTTACAGCTGTAGTAGTAACAGCACTAGCAGAGGTAGAAGTACTGGCATTAGCAGTATTTGTAGTAGTTGCAGTAGCCTAGTAGTAATGTTAGTTGCAGCAGTAGCAGTAGTAGTAATAATTGTAGTAGCAGTAGTAGTTGTACTAGTAGTAGCAATAGCAGCAGTAGTAGTAGAAGTAGTAGTAGTAAAATGTAAAAAAAAAAAAAAAAAAAAGAGTCTCTAGAGTCTCTGGAGTCTTTAGGTTAAAGTATGCAGAAGTAGTGAGAGGATACAATTTGAGCAGAAGACTGAGAACAATGCTCCACTACAGCAAGCACACAACACATGACTCAGTCACTCTCCCACCACTTCAAGCAAAGTGCTCAAAGTGCATAAAACATTGTTAATCATTTGTATGATAAATCTGGTCTAACTATGTATGGAAATCTATTTGGAATTTGCATTTCTTTACATTTAAGACCAAACCTAACAGGATTTGTCCTGGGGACTGAAATGCCACCACAATCTAGGAATGACCAATTTATTCAAATTGGAGATAGTGCAAACATAATTATAACTATAACTATATAACCATAACTATAACTATATAACTGTAAGTATACATTTTTCAAGTATACAATTTCAATGTAATCTTGACTTGAACTTGACTGAGAACACTTCTTGTTTAGAGCAACTGCCTGGTGAGTATAAATGCCAAGCTTATTGCTTATCCCAGATGGTCCTTAGTTCATTATTAGTCCAAACCTATGTGTTTACAATGAGCTATAAAAAGCTGTTTCAGTCTGCTTCTAACATTTACTGTCATTATATCCTCGAAATGAGTTTCTGGGATATTATGGAGTGACCCGCCACCGCGTCGTGTGAACGCGATAACTTGAACAGTTTTTATAAGAATCTTTTCAAATTTGGTATGGACATTGATGACCCCTAGAGGAAGAACTCTGTTGATTTTGATATGTTTATGATTATAATAACTATTATTAATTAACTGATTAAATTAATCACGATGCTATTTGGACCCATAGCTCACCAATGGTGTATTATATTGTATTGAAATTTGTCAAGAGAATTGTTCAGACAATTATGGAGATTTGTATGAAGTTTGCACTTTCTGTGATCATTATTAATAAATTAATCAATTCATTTTTGTACTGTTACCTTTTTCTATTATTATTGTTTTTCTGTTTGGGCTCAATTTCCCTCAAGATGGTAAATCCTAGAGCCATGAAACTTTGCACCATGGTGTAGTGTGGCTTCAATTAGATCCACAAGAAATATAACCCCCATGGGGTTGATGGGGGTTATATTTCATCAAAGTAACTAGACTGACCAGCACTGTGTGTTGTGGTAATCCTGAAAGAACAGGATAGACTACTTTGAATAATTGGCTCAATTGAACTGGAATTTCTAGAAAAGCAAGGCCTTTTTGAGGTAGATTACAGTAGCACTGAGCTGTCCAGGCTGCACAGAAAGCTTCTGTCATTCTTACCATTGTTGCTACAAAATTAAACAACTCAAACATGCTGTTAACAAGAGATGGACATACTGGCGGTGTAGTGAACCATAGGTTTATTGGATTGCAACTCGCCAGCAGAGTTAATGATTAATTAATTAATTGGTGATTCATCATTATGAACAATAAATGAAATTTAGGCTAAGTTCACATTGCTTAAAATAGAAAACAGTCTACGTTTCATGGTCTTCACAGATTTACAGGCCGGGGTTACTCCCTGTGGGTAGGCGCAGTGGGAGGAGGTGAAGTGAAAAGTTGTGAGTCGGACACCTGGCAGCCGCAGAGAACAAGAAAAGTCAATGACGTTGTGGCTGCAGATGAATTAGTGGTGGGACTGGGTGTGGTGCAGGTAGGCTATCCGTTACAGGTTATCCACAGACGACCCGTCCTCACGTGTCTAAGCTATAGGACAGTCAGCTCTCCAAATGCGCACAGACTTCATTACCAGCCGGTACACCAGACAGCCGACTGATCATTTCATTTCATTAATCCTTGTTTTCTGTGATCTGGGTGGATAGAGGCGGAGGCTTAGCTTTAAATACACATCCTGCCGTTATCCAGCATCTAAATGTCTTTTAATTAAAAACAGAACATGTGGTGTGCATAGTTTCTTTGTGTAAAATACGCATCTGAGTTTTGTTGCATTGTCATTGGTGCAACTGTTTTTAAAAACATGCTCTACTTTATTATTACTTTATGATTGGATAAGATTTGTCTATCTGTTTCATGATGTTCATCTCAACATTTAAATTCTCTATGGAAATTACAATACCAGCTGTTATTACACAAATCAGACAACTCAACTGATCAACTGACATACCCTGCAATCAGTGGCAAAAGTCACAGTTAATCACATTAAATTAATTGTGTTTACTTTAAGTTCATTTGTCTGAGCCTATACCTTTGCCAACCTGAAACTCAAATAGTCCTAATCAATCAAGGCTACTTCACATCCATCTTTTGATCAGAAAAGCAGACTTTTAGTAAACTCTAAGTGAAATGACCACATATCTGAGAGTTATGATCTAGTCTGTAACAGTCTGTTTTTCTGGACAAAATGTTATGTCTATGAAATGATTAAAAAGTTTGCACCTTTTCGTCTCCTTCCCACATGAATCAGTTCCTCCATCCTCCATGACTGCTGCAACCTTTCTTCCCTTCTTTGCTTCCGTCCTATCTTCCTTCTAAAGATTATTAGCGTGTTAAGAGCTGACCACACCCCAGTCTTGACACATCACTTAAGTGTGGTCCTGCTTTTACCCTAAATGACAGAGGGAGGGCATAAGGCGGGGGGGGGGGGGGGGGGTTTGGGGGGGTTGGGGGGGCGGAGAAAGTGCGAGAGAGACATGTCATACATAAAGTTTAACACTTTTGTCGACTGTGGACTTTCTTTGTCACGAGGGGCGAAGGTTTTAAGCGTTCACCTGTTCAGCCCTTTTATACAAACAGACATACACACACACATACAAACACACATTCAAACATAGACAAAGCACTGGGATTGGGACGCAAAATCCATAAACCAAAAACAAAAACGTAACTGGATTTTTTCTGCAAAATTAAACCCAGTTCATCCTAACACCAGTCACAACTAGTAAACAAAAATTCGGAAAATGTATTATGCAGTCTTTCTGGTATTTTGGGTGGGGGGCGGTGGGTGGGGCTTCACCACAGTAATTGAGCAGAGGAGACCAGAGACATTCTTGTTTGACATTAGGAGTGTGAAATGTAGGCCTAAGGGCCCGAAAGACAACAGCCGATAATTTGAAGCTCAAGCTGCTCTCCTTTTAATATTTGTACCAAGCTGACTGTGCAGTCGAATTCATTTCTTGAATGCTGTCTCATCACTGAACATGATGATGCATTCAGTGACAGGTTCTTTCAACTCCTTCCTCGTTATATAATCAATTTGATGTCAGATATAAACAAAGTGGTGTCATGGTTCTGCCATGGCCTGCCTTTGTGTTCTTTGTGTTTCTCTGTGTTCCCTGCCTCCCTTGTGTCGCCGCCTCCTGGTCTGTCTGTCAGTGTGTAGTGTGGGTGTGGCTCCCTCTTTTCCCCCAGCTCCTGCTCCCACACACGTGTACCTCATCACTAATCACCCATCCCCACAGTATATCTACCCCGGTTTATCATCCACTCCTTGTCAGTTTGTCTGTTTAGCCTACCTGTTTAGCCTACCTGTTTAGCCTACCTGTTTTGCCTACCTGTTTTGCCTACCTGTTCTGCTTCCTGTTAGCTACCTGGTTTGCTACCTGCTTTGTTCCTGTATCGTTCCTGTTTCCCAGTGTACCCGTCCTCCTGTTATCCTGCCTCGTCACCTATTTTCATCTTCTTGTCTTGTTCCGGCCAGGTTGGTTTTTGTCTTTTGTTGTTTGCCTTTTGCCTGTTGCCAGCCTGTGCCTTTTGTGTTTTTTGGAACTCCTGATTTTTGTATTTTTTGCCTTAGTTCTTTATTAAAGTCTCTAAACTCAGTAAAGCCTCTGCCTGCCTGTCTGCATCTGGGTCCTCACCTCTGCCCCCACGTAACAAGTGGAGAATAAAAAGAGGAAATGGGGAGAAGTAAAGGCGTGGATTAAAAAAAAAAAGACAAAATTAAATAAAAAAGGCCAAATGTGGCAAACTTACCCATATGTCTTGAGTTCAAACAAGCTTACAGCTGGTGGCACAAGACCCAGAGGATAATAATGATGACTGTGGAACGAGGCCTGTGCCATATGAAAGTTTCAGAGTACGATTATCTTGGCCAAAAGTATCTCAATATTTTTGATATTATCTTGATGGCACGTAACCAATAACAAATCATTACTTCCTTATTACCTCCATATTAAGTAATATTTTTGGTCACAAAAATGGTAACTAATGGTAACATAAAAGTCAATGTGAAGATTGTGAACATTGTGAAGATGTGCTGGAGGCAGACACTGAATTCAAGCCAAGTCAGGTTTATTTAGCCCTTCATCACCAAACATATCTCAAAGAACTGTACAGACAACAAACCGGCCTAGATCTAATTAATCAACAGTCACAAAAAGAAAAGAAAGACAAAGAAAAAACAGTATTCAGAAAGCATTTTTGACCCTACAGGGCTACTTGAATACCTCACTGCTTTGACAATAGACAAGGACAATAGAGCTCTGTATGCTCGAAGGTGTTGTTTCAAAGCTGTATTTTCAATATTTTTAGATCCAGAAGATAACTCAGTCACATACTCAGTCATGTATTCATTCATTCACTCACTCACTCACTCACTCACTCACTCACTCACAATTAGCCTATCTGCCCCTAGCAGTTGTTATAAATGTGATATACTGTATGTGATAAAGGAATATTTGTAATGTGTAACAAGATACATTTTGATATATTTTTGCCCTGTACCCACTGAGTGCTAATTGCAAGATCTAAAGTGTTACCTGATTACCTGAAGCTTACACAAACATTCATCCCAAGACAGAATTGATATCACCGTTTACACAGACAGCGATGCTGGTGCACACGTGTAACCCTTCCATGTGGTTATCCTAATTCTCTTCCCTGAAATGGCAATTAGACAAATACCATTATGGCAGTGCTGGACTGGGACAAAAATTCAGCCCAGGAGTTTCCCCACCAGACAGCACTGTAGCAGCCTTACACAGAATCCAGAGAAAGGCTGCTAGTTTTCAACATTTGGCACTTTCTTTCTCAGGAGCCTTTCATTTTGTCATCGTCACGTTCTCTGCACCACCCTTTCTTTTTTTTTTACAGTCCATTTTGATAGCATCACATTGATTTTAATGTGCATTTAAAGGGGAAATGCAGCCAGTCTCTTGTCATATGCAACTATTGAACCTTTCTTGAACAGTGACTTGTTTTGACCAGTTGCATTTCATGGCAAAGGCCAAACCAAAAGGGAGGATATGTAGACAGCACTGTGCTGCAGTGGCCACAGTTACCAGCTTATTTCATTTGAGTTTCAGCCAGACAGTCCTGACAAAGACGGACTTGAAAATGAACTTAAAGTGATGTTTAACTTTGGTAATAGGTTTTTTCACATCGTCATGGTAACAGCTTCCATGTTGAGAAACCGGTGCATCACAACTTCCTGTGGCAACTTTCTTTTTGCAACTTCTTGACAAAGCATTCCAACAAAAACAACAAAATTGTAATGGCTATTAGCACTAGATATATAGTGTAATAACGTTATGCAAATGAGGTGATGACTGCCAAGCGATGACAGCAGTTGGGGGTCTATACCATGGTTTGTGTAGCTTTTCTGGCCACGATATAACCCCAAAATCGACGATTATCTGTTATCTGTTGCTCCGGTAGAGACGAATGGAAAATTACATTTTTTTCACTCTCCATTGTATGCCACTGTAAGGGGAAACAGGTCTGAAAATAACACTTGTAGCACATAAACAAATGCAAATAAACTAGTAATACTTTTGAAGTCTCTCAATTTTTTTTGCCTATTTACAATTATCAACATCAACATCACTTTAAGCCCTAACACACGCATTTTAGATTTCAATGTTACACTCGCTGAGTGGACTAGGCTGAGCATGGTGGCAGGTCGGCCAACATAATGAAATGGAGAAAAAGAAAAAAATTCTATAACACCAGCCCACTAGCATGCCAACTTAGTGGGAATCATCCAGAGTTTCCTGATTGTAAGTCCAGCATTACATTCCTCGTCTTTACTTTTGACATACAACACTCCTCCTGTTCCACCGGTGATCAGTGCAATTGTAAATCTAACTTAAAGTTTTTTTACGATCGCTAGCAAGCGTTTTTCAATACTTATAATACTTTTTCTAAACTCTTCACACACCAACTCACCTACAACACACAGTTGGCAAAACAGGTAATTTTATGCTCAAAATCACATATTGTAAACTAAACACCAACACTAATTTTCAAAATGCAAGAATACTTTGTCAAAATACACATAACTCTACCAAAACACTGCAAACATCTCAAAATCAAATAATTATTTCAAAACACTAGCACATGTTTTCTTCCAACAGGAACATTTAGTCAATCATAGCACAATGACATACAAAATACTAACAGCAGATTACAGAAAATGCATGACTTTGCATGTGTCAGTTCTACCCTTATACAATAGACAGTATATTGATAGTCAATTGTTTTTCGCACTGCAGTTTCTTTTGAAGTCACTCTACATTTTTCTTTTGTTGAGTGTCGTAAATGTACGCATTTTTTTTCTTCTTTTTTGCCAACATTCTATATCTAAAGTGAATGATTCATGTTTACTTTATATGTACAGTATATGAATAAGGAATAAATGACAGAATTGCTGCAGTAAAGGTTTTATTTGCAGTAGGAAATTACTGCAAGAGATCAACAAAAATCGGCAATATAGCTGCTGGTTACAGTTGTGTAAAAATAAAATATACAAACAGAAAAAGGCACAGAAGAAAAAAAAAGAAAAATACACAGTCCTTTTCTAATCTACCCTGTCTTCTGCATTTGGCCACATGTTCTCGTCCACATCACTCCTTATATTTTCTCTGGCTATGCACCTTGGGAAGTATCTTTTGGCGTGCCTTATCCACCCCTGGCCGTGTTCAGCTGTGATTGGTCTATTTGCTAATTTGCTTTTAAGAGTTATGAAAATGTTACTACAGAACTGATAAAAGGTTGCTGGCAATCGTAAAAAACTGTAAACTTACAAGTTTCCCATTCACTGCCATCATGTGACCTTTATCCATATACTCTCCTAGTGCATCTGTAGTAATCCTTGTGCTAACAAGGTGAACCAGGCTTCTTCAAGTCTGTCCAGTATTTCACCAACTCTTCTGCAGACCCAAGAATGTAGGTGATGACTTGGGAGAATTCACAGCGATTGTATACTTTGTTGTAGGCCTTGAACTGGGAGGGATCTGGAGGAGAGGTGGGCTCAAGTCCCAGCCTTTTCATGCACATGCCAATATAGGCGTCCTCTATATTAAAAGGCTTGATAAACTTTGACTCCTCCAAAAATTTCTCTGGAAGATCATTGGAGAAAAGGTATCCCATGCCCAGGATGTAGGGCGGGTAAAGGGGATCCGGGTACAGTTCTTCTGGAACGTACCATTTGGAGTTCTTTGAGCGGATGACTTCCATGTTCCGCTTTAGCATCCCTGTCAGGTAGTTCAGCTTGGGGATGCCAGGCTTCTGCAGCATGATCACCAGATTGTCAATGTTCAGGAACATGTCTGAGTCGATCTTCATAGCGTAGGCTGCCGTAGGGCAGCGGGTGGCCAGCCAGTCCATGATCACCATGGTTTTGATGGTCAGATTGAGGTAAGTGTCCATGAAGTTGCTCTGGATCAAGTCGTGGTACTGCAGGTTCTCCTGTTTAAGCTTCTCCTGCTGCTGCTCAGCGTCAGCTCCTCCAGGGAGGCCCAGCAGGAAGAGAGTCTGGACCAGCTCACCCTGAACCAGGCTCTCATTGCCCCATGTCTTCCGGATGGCGTCCCGAGCGGCCACCTCACGCGGCGCCACCGGAACCATCAGAACCAGGAAAGGGACCTTGGTCTTACACGCCTCTGTGTCGTCCATGATAAAGTGGTAGTTGCGTGGGTAGGCTAAGTGGTACTCAGTGACAGTAGGTATATTCAAGGTAGTCGTTTTCACTCCCTCGGTTGGAGTTGGTTCGTAAATTGTTTGTCTTAGATGAGCTTGATAAAGAGTAGCTTGATTTATCCGGTGGGTCCCATTGGCAATCCTGTTATAGTGCACATTTAGAGGAAAGCTCTCCCACCATGACAGAGAGTTGCTGGACGGAGCATAGTAGAGGAGGAGGATGAGGATGATTACACTAAGCATGAGCAGGAGCTGGAATCTGGATTGAAACCAAGGCTTCTTCTGGCGGCATGGGATCTGCACAGTGTGACTAAATTAGAAAGAAAACAAAGTTAAATCTGATGGGAAAGGACTGTGTAGCATTGATAATCAGACAGACCTTTTTGTGTAGAGTATGATTTGGGTCATTCCTAGGTTGGGGTGCCATTTGGCCATCACAACTTCTATAAAATAAAGATTTCCCATTCTTTTTAGGTTTTATCACTTAAATGACATTTTGACTTGTTGAAAAAGTATTGGTCAAGCCAAGCATACAAAATGTATGTTTCATGAGATAAGCCCACCTTGTTAAGGATACTGACATATCTGTCTGACAGTGTTTTCAGTGTATATCTATTTTTAGAATTGCCTTTTCTTGGAGATCTTGTATCCCTTAAACCCTTATCCCTTTAACCAGGTCATTTATTATTTAATTTATTCTAAAATAGTGGATATTGAGTAAAACACACAGCTATGCCTGATATTTGACAATATCAAATTAAAATAAATCAAATTAAAATACCAACATAACAGGGTGGATGTAAGTATAACAGGGTGGACGGCATCAAGATGGACAAAACACCAAAAACTGCCCATTTCTTTGATGTAAGGTATTTTCTTACCCTGCTCTTATCTACAAATCATGAGAACATTTCATTTGCCAGATAATATCAGTAGTGTAAAAGAATACATTTTACAATCAGCATGAATACTGACGTAACACAAACAAAGACAATGAATTGTTAATAACAACTCTTCAAGTTGTTATTAACAGAGGGAGAGGTGGAGAGCTGTATGTGTCTCTGGTGTGTGAGCAGTATAGTAGTAGTACTAGTAGTAGTAGTAGTATAGTTGTAGTAGAATTGGTAGCAGTAGTACTTGTAGTTACAGTTGTAGTAGTAGCAGCACTAGCAGAACTAGAAGTACTAGCATTAGTAGTAGTAGTGGTAGTAGTAGTAGTAGTAGTAGTAGTAGTAGTTGCAGTAGCCTAGTAGTAATGTTAATTGCAGCAGCAGCAGTAGTAGTAGTAGTAAGCCTAGCAGTAGTTGTAGCAATAGTAGTAGTAGTAGTAGTAGTAGTAGTAGTAGTAGTAGTAGTTGTAGTAAAATGTAAAAAAGAGTCTCTAGAGTCTCTGGAGTCTTTAGGTTAAAGTATGCAGAAATAGTGAGAGGATTCAATTTGAGCAGAAGACTGAGAACAATGCTCCACTACAGCAAGCACACAACACATGACTCAGTCACCCTCCCACCAAAGTCCTCAAAGTGCATAAAAAAATGTTAATCATTTGTATGATAAATCTGGTCTAACCATGTATGAAAATCTATTTGGAATTTGCATTTCTTTACATTTAAGACCAAACCTAACAGGATTTGTCCTGGGGACTGAAATGCCACCACAATCTAGGAATGACCCATTTATTCAAATTGGAGATGCTTCAGTCTGCTTCTAACATTTACTGTCATTTGAGTTTGGTCCTAGTGTAAAATACTGTGAGTTTTTCATGGCATTTAAAGGGTCTGGTCACTGTAAGCCACATGGACTTCAGTTGATCAACCTTTAATCTGAAACAAATCTGATTTAAACCCCTCACAAGGACATAGTCCCATCAGGCTGTTGGGTTCAGTGTGGGAAGGGAGAATGGTAACAGAGGTTGGCTTTGAGTAGTACATAGTCTGTCATCAAAGTAACTAGACTGACCAGCACTGTGTGTTGTGTGGTGATAAGAAAGAACAGGATAGACTACTTTGAATAATTGGCTCAATTGAACTGGAATTTGCAAGTGAAGCAGGCTGCATAAAAGGCTTGTGTCATTCTTACCATTGTTGCTACAAAATTAAACAACTCAAACGTGCTGTTAACAAGAGATAGACAAGCTTTTATTAATATCTGAGGTGTAGATGGGATGGGGAAGGAAGATGGCACCGTGGAGTGTGTGCCGCTGTGAGTTCCAGTTGCGTTTTCTCATAATTAATCCTACCTTTTTGCATACCTAACGGTGAAAGTGCAGAGTTTGGTAATGGGACCGCTTTAATTTTGGACAGGTATTTCTTGAAAGCATCTACCAATATGCTCAGAAACATGAAAAATTTGGCGAAGAGAGTCCCAGCCGACGCGGAGAGCCTACGAGAGCCAGGTGCGTCGCCTGGGGAAATTAGTACAAAGGCAGAGGCTAGCTCCGGCGTGATTGAGCCAAATATTGTCCAAGCTTTGGACAGGACAATCTCACGAAAGTCATTGATGTTAAAATAACTTTGATTTTTGAAGCTATTAAGGAACAGACTACACAGTTGCAAGCGATTGCCCTCCGAGTGGGAGAAGCGGCGGACTGGATTGCTACTGTGGAAGCTAACGGCTACATCTTCGGAAACTAAGATAGCACTCTGAGAAACAAGTACGAGACATGTTAGATCACATCGATGACCTTGATAACCGTGGCCATACATGCAACATGTAATCAGCCTACCCGGAGGTTCAGAAGGGTCGGACCCTGTGAGATTCTTTGAGAAGTGGATTCCCGACTACCTCCAAATGGACACGAAGGCAGGGCGGCTGAAGCTCGATCTGACTCATCGCTCCATGGCATCTAAACCTGGCCCGAATCAACGATCTAGACCGGTGATAGTGAAGTTCCATAACTTCATTGATAAGCAGCGCGTGATGGAGGCAGCTCGGCGGGTTGGATCAGGATCATCTAACCAGGAAAAAATGAAGATTGGGAAGATATTTGGAGACATACAAACCCAATTTCTGTTTGTAATCGTAACAAAGCAGTACAGTTCAAAACTGTACAGAGAATGCATGTGTCGCCTAACCGTAGACAATAAGACAATTCCTCTTTTTCTCCCATATGCCTTAAATGTAAAACAGATATCGGTGCTTTAACCCACTGTTTCTGGTCTTGTCATAAATTGGAACTATATTGGTCTATTGTGTTAAATGAAATAGAAAAAATATTGGGTTTAGAATTGGATCTGGACCCAGTGTCTTTGATACTGGGCCTTCCAAGCAAGGGTATACAATTAATTTAAAAAAAAAAAAGATTTTATTGCATCCTTACCTTCACACATTCTGTTACAGTGTATTACCAACAGTTAAAGGCTGGCAGAGAGTAGGCCTACTGTTTGATTTAGTATCATTAGAATATCTTACATGTATTTTGCGTACTAAAATGGATGGTTTCTTTAAAGTATGGGAAACCTCTCTGAATCACATAGAGCCTGGTGTTGCTGCTATAGGCCTACTGCTGCAGGGCTTTTCGTGAGGTACCTTACTGTACATAACCGTGGTTTATTAATCTTAACTGAGCTTTGCTTTGTGTTGTTTTGTTTTGTTTTGTTTATTAATGTCCTACTTTATTATCCTGGTTATTGTATTATTGTCTTCTCAATTATTAAAAAAAAGAGAGAGAGAGAAATGGACATACCAATTGGATTACGACTCGCCAGTGTTAATGATTAGCCTAATTGTTGATTAATTATTAACGATGAACAATAGGCCTAAATAAAATTTTAGCCTAAGTTCACATTGCTTAACATAGAAAACAGCCTACGTTTCATGGTCTTCACAGAGTTACTCCCTGTGGGTAGGCGCAGTGGGAGGAGGTGATGTGAAAAGTGAGTCGGACACCTGGCAGCCGCAGAGAACAAGAGAAGTCAATGACGTTGTGGCTGCAGATGAATTAGTGGTGGGACTGGGTGTGGTGCAGGTAGGCTATCCGTTAAAGGTTATCTACAGACGACCCGTCCTCACGTGTCTAAGCTATAGGACAGTCAGCTCTCCAAATGCGCACAGACTTCATTACCAGCCGGTAGACCAGACAGCCGACTGATCATTTCATTTCATTAATCCTTGTTTTCTGTGATCTGGGTGGATAGAGGCGGAGGCTTGGCTTTATATACACATCCTGCCGTTATCCAGCATCTAAATGTCTTTTAATTAAAAACAGAACATGTGGTGTGCATAGTTTCTTTGCGTAAAATATGCATCTGAGTTTTCATGTCATTGCAACTGTTTTTAAAAACATGCTCTACTTTACTATTGGAGAAAACTTGTCTATTTCACTTCATCTCCATCATTTAAATTCTCCATGGAAATTACAATATTATTTTTTTACTTCCCGAATCGGACGACTCAACTGACATAGCCTGCAATCAGTGGCAAAAGTATCCAAATCACATGAAATTGATCATTTCAAGTTCATTTGTCTGAGCCTATACCTTTACCAACCGGGTACTGACAGCAATGAGAGATGTTTCGCCAACATTTTACAGCAGATATATTAGTCCTTATCAAACAAGGCTGCTTCACATTTTGATCAGAAAAGCAGATCACTCAGTAAATTACTTCATAAGTTAACGGATTGTTGGAGTCCAACAGTCCGTTAACTTATGAAGTAGTTTACTGAGTCTCTTAGTGAATTCTTTTTTATTCGTTTTATAATTAAATTAGTGAAATGACCACATATCTTAGAGTTATGGTATAGTCCGAGGCACGGTCTGTTTTTCTGGACAAAATGTCATGTTATGTCTATGAAATGATTAAAAAGTTCCCACCTTTTCGTCTCCTTCCCACATGAATCAGTTCCTCCTTCCCCCATGACCGCTGCGACCTATCCTTCCTTCTTTCCTTCCTTCCTTTTGCAATGAAACCCAGTAGATTATTAGCGTGACAAGAACTGACCCCAACCTCGACGCACCACTTAAGTGCGCTCACACCAGTTTAATACATCCATGGCTCACACTGACTCACTGAGCTCAATACAGAGGGGGGGAAGACAGAGAGAAAGAGAGAGAGAGAGAGAGAGACAGACAGACAGACACACACACACTCACATACACATACAAAGTACTGGGGTTGGATGCAAAATCCATAGACCAAACAAAAAAAACTGGAAATTTTCTGCAAATTAAAACCAGTTCATCCTGACACCAGTCACAACTAGTAAACAGATCTGAAAATTTATTATGCGGTCTTTGGTATTTTGGGTGGGGAGTGGGGCTTTACCACAGTAATTAAGCAGAGGAGACCAGAGATACTTCAGACTTTGAGTGAAATGTAGGCCTACTAAGTGTCCAAATCCCAGACCTGAAAAAAACAGTCGATTATCTGAAGCTCAAACTGCACTCCTCCTTTTATTTGTACAAAGTTGACTGGTTAGTGCAGCCGAATTCATTTCTTGAATGCTGTCTCATCACTTAACATGATGATGCATTCAGTGACAGGTTCTTTCAACTCCTTCCTCGTTATATAATCAATTTGAGGTGGACAAAGTGGAGAATAAAAAGAGGAAAGGGGGAATAAAAGTGTGGATTTAAAAAATAAAAAAAATAAATAAAAAAGGCCAAGTGTGGCAAACTTACCCATATGTTTCGAGTTCAAACAAGCTTGCAGCTGGCGGCACAAGACCCAGAGGATAATAATGATGACTGTGGAACGAGGCCTGTGCCATATGAAAGTTTCAGAGGACGATTATCTTGGCCAAAAGTATCTCAATATTTTTGATATCATCTCGATAATTATTAAGATGAAAACCTTAGGAGGAGGACTTGATGGGGGGCATACAAAGCACAATCAAAGTGTAGTGTTTAGGATTTGTTAAAGGATGTATATATAGTCTAACTGCCTTTTAAAATGCAGGTAACCAATTATGTGACCTCCTAAGTGTGTAAGACATGTTGCACTTTACAATACGGTACACAAATCCTGACTAGTTACCAAGGAACAAGTAAGGAACAGATCAGGAACAAACTTCTAGTAGTTCCTGAATAGATAATGATAAGTTTCTTAAGAA
This sequence comes from Centroberyx affinis, assembly GCF_046629955.1. NCBI lineage: Eukaryota > Metazoa > Chordata > Actinopteri > Beryciformes > Berycidae > Centroberyx > Centroberyx affinis. Next base: position 25,575 of record NW_027281874.1, on the reverse strand, counting down.
CAAACTGTTAGATACCATGCCCGCATTATAACCACTTACTTAATGAATCATTGCTGAATAAGCCACTAAATGGCACGTAACCAATAACAAATCATTACTTCCTTATTACCACCATATTAAGTAATATTTTTGGTCACAAAAATGGTAACTAATGGTAACATAAAAGCCAATGTGAAGATTGCGAACATTGTGAAGATGTGCTGGAGGCAGACACTGAATTCAAGCCAAGTCAGGTTTATTTAGCCCTTCATCACCAAACATATCTCAAAGAACTGTACAGACAACAAACCATCCTAGATCTAATTAATCAACAGTCACAAAAAGAAAAGAAAGACAAAGAAAAAACAGTATTCAGAAAGCATTTTTGCCCTTACAGGGCTACTTGAATACCTCACTGCTTTGACAATAGACAAGGACAATAGAGCTCTGTATGCTCGAAGGTGTTGTTGTATTTTCAATATTTTTAGATCCAGAAAGTAACGCAGTCACATACACAGTCATGTATTCATTCATGTATTCATTCATTAATTTATTCATTCATTCATTCATTCATTCATTCATTCATTCACTCACTCACTCACAATTAGCCTATCTGTGATCTGTGAAATGTGATATACTATATGTGATAAAGGAATATTTGTAATGTGTAACAAGATACATTTTGATATATTTTTGCCCTGTACCCACTGAGTGCTAATTGCAAGATCTAAAGTGTTACCTGATTACCTGAAGCTTACACAAACATTCATCCCAAGACAGAATTGATATCACCGTTTACACAGACAGCGATGCTGGTGCACACGTGTAACCCTTCCATGTGGTTATCCTAATTCTCTTCCCTGAAATGGCAATTAGACAAATACCATTATGGCAGTGCTGGACTGGGACAAAAATTCAGCCCAGGAGTTTCCCCACCAGACAGCACTGTAGCAGCCTTACACAGAATCCAGAGAAAGGCTGCTAGTTTTCAACATTTGGCACTTTCTTTCTCAGGAGCCTTTCATTTTGTCATCGTCACGTTCTCTGCACCACCCTTTCTTTTTTTTTTTCAGTCCATTTTGATAGCATCACATTGATTTTAATGTGCATTTAAAGGGGAAATGCAGCCAGTCTCTTGTCATATGCAACTATTGAACTTTTCTTGAACAGTGACTTATTTTGACCAGTTGCATTTCATGGCAAAGGCCAAACCAAAAGGGAGGATATGTAGACAGCACTGTGCTGCAGTGGCCACAGTTACCAGCTTATTTCATTTGAGTTTCAGCCAGACAGTCCTGACAAAGACGGACTTGAAAATGAACTTAAAGTGATGTTTAACTTTGGGTTTTTTCACATTGTCAGGGTAACAGCTTCCATGTTGAGGAACCAGTCCTTCACAAATTCCTGTGGCAACTTTCTTTTTGCAACTTCTTGACACAGCAATCCAACAAAAACAACAAAATTGTAATGGCTATTAGCACTAGATACATAATGTAGTAATGTTATGCAAATTAGGTGATGACTGCCAAGCCAATTTTGGGCAGGTTGTGGAGCAATTTAGTAAAGGCCATAGTTGTGTAGCTTCCTGGCCGCGATATAACCCCAAAATCGGCGATTATCTGTTATCCGTTTCTCTGGTAGAGACGAATGGAGAATTGTGGTTTTTTTGCTCTCAGTCTCTTGGTGAATCAGGTCTGAAAATCACATTTATAGCACATAAACAAACGCAAACAAAGCAGATTATGACAATATATTTTTTTTTTAATTTTACTTCTTCTGAATTGTTTTCAAGTGAATCGCTTTCTTTATGTTATTAAACAACAAGTGTGACACCGAAATCCAGTCGGAGGAAACTTATGCCGATTGAACAAAGAAAATAATACATTTATCAATTATTGTAGGCGAAAAAAAAGTGGGACACAGGACTTTGATAAAGCCTTTGACAGCCTAGTCCACTCACTGAGTGGACTAGGCTTAGTGGGAATCATCCAGAGTTTCCTGACTGTAAGTCCAGCATTACAATCCTTGTCTTTACTTTTGACATACAACACTCCTCCTGTTCCACCAGTGATCAGTGCAATTGTAAATCTAACTTTAACTTACAAGTTTCCCATTCACTGCCATCATGTCACCTTTATCCATATACTCTCCTAGTGCGTCTGTAGTAATCCTTGTGCTAACAAGGTGAACCAGGCTTCTTCAAGTCTGTCCAGTATTTCACCAACTCTTCTGCAGACCCAAGAATGTAGGTGATGACTTGGGAGAATTCACAGCGATTGTATACTGTGTTGTAGGCCTTGAACTGGGAGGGATTTGGAGGAGAGGTGGGCTCAAGTCCCATCCTTTTCATGCACATGCCAATATAGGCGTCCTCTATATTAAAAGGCTTGATAAACTTTGACTCCTCCACAAATTTCTCTGGAAGATCATTGGAGAAAAGGTATCCCATGCCCAGGGTGTAGGTGGGATAGAGGGGATCCGGATACATTTCCTCTGGAACGTACCATTTGGAGTCCTTTGAGCGGATGACCGGCCTGTTCCACATTAGCATCCCTGTCAGGTAGTTCAGCTTGGGGATGCCGGGCTTCTGCAGCATGATCACCAGATTGTCAATGTTCAGGAACATGTCTGAGTCGATCTTCATAGCATAGGCCGCCGTAGGGCAGCGGGTGGCCAGCCAGTCCATGATCACCATGGTTTTGATGGTCAGATTGAGGTAAGTGTCCATGAAGTTGCTCTGGATCAGGTCGTGGTGCTGCAGGTTTTCCTGTTTAAGCTTCTCCTGCTGCTGCTCAGCATCGGCTCCTCCAGGGAGGCCCAGCAGGAAAAGAGTCTGGACCAGCTCACCCTGAACCAGGCTCTCATTGCCCCATGTCTTCCGGATGGCGTCCCGAGCGGCCACCTCACCGGGCGCCACCGGAACCATCAGAACCAGGAAAGGGACCTTGGTCTTACATGCCTCTGTGTCGTCCATGATAAAGTGGTAGTTGCGTGGGTAGGCTAAGTTGTACTCAGTGACAGTAGTTGAATGGATTTCATTTGGTTTGTTAAGTTTGTGGCTCGGATGGACGCGATAAGGAGGTAGATTGATCCGACGGGTCCCATTGACAAACCTGTGGTAGTGCGCATTTAAGCTCTCCCACCATGACAGAGAGTTGCTGGACGGAGCATAGTAGAGGAGGAGGATGAGGATGATTACACTAAGCACGAGCAGGAGCTGGAATCTGGAGTGAAACCAAGGCTTCTTCTGGCGGTATGGGATCTGCACAACGTGACTAAATTGGAAAGAAAGACAAAAGTTAAATCTTATGGGAAAGGATTGTGTAGCATTGATAATCAGACAGACCTTTCTAGTACAATTTATTGAAACTGAAGGTAGGGCATGCCTAATTAATTCAACTAAATCATTATTTTTTTTTAGTTTCATTTAATCTAAATTTAACTTGTCAGTTTGACTAAGAACATTTTCTTGTTTGCAGCAATAGCCTGGGAAGTATAAATGCTAATATCCCTGGTTATTCCACATGGTCTTTGATTCGTCCTATACAGGTATAGGCACAGGCAATTTCAGTCTGCTTCTACCATTAACCTTTGTTTGGTGCAACCACATAAGATGCTGTGTGTCTTTCAATACATTTAGATGGTGAAATGCCTTTAAGCTGGATTTCAGTCAACAGAATGAATCAAAACTTACACCAACTGAAATTTCACTTAGGTTCCCAATTATGATAAAGCCCCAAACTATTCTTCTGATGGGTTTGTGTGCTCCAGGAAAGCACTGCACCTGTAAAAGTTGTAAAAATTTGCATGCAACCTTGACCGTAGATCCACCCTCCTGATGTCAAAGAACCTACTGGTGCAGCCAAACTCAAACTGAACCACAGGGGCAAAAGCTGAAAGCTGCAGCACTAAATTAAAAAGACGAGGTTAAGACAGTGCTTTACAGTCAGCATCAATCTGTTCCACATGAACTGTTTTAGGAATTCTAGTATTCTTACTTGTGTCTTTATTTTTGCTGGAGCATGTGCAAGGGTGTGTTTGGCATGAGGGGGAGGGGAGGTGCAGATCACTTTACTGTGGTGTTGCTGTATCTTTGTTGCTTTAATCTTTGCATTTCATTTGCACATGACCAAATTAATTTGCAAGCTGAGATAACAAAGTAAACCTTAACCATGACCTGATATCACTCCATAGTGTGGAGGTTATCATAAAAACAAGTAACAATCAGATAAAAAAGTATCCAGTGATTGACCATACATGTGTTACTGTATTTAAAGGGTAAGTGATCAAATCTTAATTTTCCAAGAGTTAACTTGTGCAAATCAATATGTTTGGCATACTGAGTAGGATTTTGCCGGTTGTGGCTTGTAAACACAACTTTCAAAGTTGACCCCTCCTCCCTAGCTCAACAAGAGGTGAAGCGCACGCTCCCTGAACACATAATGCCATAATGGTAAAAAACAGGAAAAATTATGAAAAGTACAGTGAGGTGACACACCAGAGTGAATCTGGGGTTGGCTTTCACCCAAAATCCAGGCAGAAGCCAGGCTGTCCGCAGACCCACACACACTGTCACAAACACCAGTGTGCCATATGATTGAGTAGAATAATTTTTGTGGGAAAATCCTGCTTTAGTATGCCTTTAAACTCAGCATGGCAAGGTGAAATCCTATTGTGCAACATTCCAGTTTGACTTGTTCCTGCTGAACTGAGAACAGACAAAGTTTCTCTATCGTTTGGGGCGTGTCATATGCATATAGCTTCAGGGCGTCACGCAATTGCCACTTTTTGGTTCACACCCTTCACACCGAGGCATTACACACATGCACAAGTAGTGTTTTTTTTGTTTGTTTTGTTTTAAATTAGTTTTCAGTCAATTGTAATCTACTGTATATGCAGAAGCTCTTGTCAGTGTGCCTCTATTAATGAGGTCGAACCCTTCCCATTGAGCAATTTTACGTTGATTAGACGTTTAAAACACGTCTAAATGGCCCATAGCCGTCTAGGCTAAATTAAGTTTAAATGGGGTTGAAAAGTGAAAGTTTATTAGATGTCTATACATAGACAAAATGATCCTAGGCTATATGAGAGCTACGCATAGACGCAATGTTCAAATTACTTCTTGTGCTCAGATAATTATCTTGTAGGCTAGTCTACAGGACTTCTCTGGTGCATATTTTTGGTATTTACAGATGTTTATTCATTGTAATAATGTATTTACTGCTTGGTCTAAAATAGGTCTATACATAGCCGTAATGATCCTGCGCTATATGAGAGCTAAAGCATAGACGCGACGTTGAAATCACGTCTTTTGCTCAGTGGGTTATTTATCCGATATTACAGTTGGCTACTTATAATACAGTAGGCGAGGATTGACTCTCCCAAACTAAATTATACGCCTAAATATGAAAAACATCAAACACAAAAGCACTATTCTTAATTAAACATGACAAGTGGCATTCTGCTGAACTTACATCCAAAAGCAACATACACTCATTGTACAAAATATTAGGAACATCTTCCTGATATTGAGTTGCAATCCACATCTCAATTGTCTCAAAGCTTTAAACTCCTTCTCATCTGCTTCTCGTTGTCTACATCCCCTTTGTTATTGGTGATGATTTAATATGGAAAATCAATAAAGGATAATGACTTTTACCTTGATTCAGCTCATCAGTGTACTTCACGAAGAGCGAGTGTCCCTAATATTTTGTATTATATTCAGTATATATTCAGTGTATATATCCAAGGAGAAGCGCTTCCTAATATGCAGTTGAGAAAAATCGCTTATCATACTTTTTCAATGGCATGAGCTCAGTGTAGGATAAATAAAGAAACTTTCAAGTAGAGGCGATTTGCGCTCGCCAGTTACAACGGATTGCGGTGGGAAAGCGGTTTCCAGGTTTATTCGGATGTTTTAAGATCATGATTACTGTGTGAGTTTAAAAAGAATATAGATATAGAATTAATATAAAAAATACAATGTAGTCATTATTGGAGATCGGCTACAGAGTGCGGCACACTTGCTCGGTTCAGGTAGACCTGTGCTTGGGGAGGGAAGTTTTGCGCGAAGTGTCGAACAATAAATAATGTTTTTAGGCTAAGGTCACCTCGCATAAACTGCAGAATAGGCTAAACCGCGTGTGTGTGTGTGTCTTCACATTTTATGTTACATATTTGTGTAATATGTATAAAGGCAAAAAGGAGGGCGGTGCGCTATTTCTGAGTTGGAGAGACAGAAACTGTGTCCAAAAAAAAAAGTGTTAATTACGCGTCTGAGTTTGAATTGTGGGCTTGATCTGGTCATATATTAAAATAAGGATGCGCCCCAGGTGTAGACCGGGACAGCCAGCTCCATTACAGTTCATTAGCTCGACTGGTTCGTTTTATTCCAGTAAGCCAAACGGTGACTGTATCATCTCTGACTCACGAGAGAACCACAAGAATCACAAATTCTCCTGGTGCGAATACCTGAAAAGTCCTCACCTTTTTAGCTCCTTCACACCTGAATCAGTCCCTTCCTCCTCCATGACTTGACGCTACGGTTTCATAGAGACGCAACTGACAGCAAGACAAGCCTGAGGGTGTTTTCACCTACTCAGGCCAGTCGATCCACATTCTATAGGTGTCTTGACAAGAGAGTGACTCCACAGGTGACACACAGAGAGAGAGAGAGAGAGAGAGAGGAAGAGATAGAGGGGGGTGGAGGGAGGGGGAGGGAGCTTTGCGGATGCTGTGTCATAAAGTGTAAACGACACTATAAAAGAACATTTATAGCTTTGTAATAAAAAGGCCTATCGGGAAACTGGTTGGAAATTGTCCCCTAAGAGTTTGAGATTTAATTATTAGAGTGAGTTAGAGTATTAGAGTATTAAGAATCGGCTACAACCTTGACATAAAAGTATAGTCTTCTGGGCTTGGGGCCACTGTCATCAAAACAAACAAATGATGTTTTTCCCTGCGGGGCGAGAGAGGATGGGCACAGGGTGACGTTTAACCGTATGACTGTCATTAAGTGACAGCTACTTTGGACCTTTAGAGCTCACCTGTCCACATCCTACAACCACACACACACGCACACGCACACGCACACACACAAACACACACTAACACCTACTATGAAACAAGTACTATGAAATTTAGGTCATTCAAACTGCACTTCCCTTTTTAAACAAGGACCTGTGTGAATAGTGACTCAGGACACAAAGGGACACTCAAAAAAGACAACATTTTTGAAAAATAGAAACTAATCTAAAACCAGTAACCTGCATGTGAAACCTCGTTGAAACTAGTGCAGGGCGATAAATCAGTATTATTGTTTGTTGTCTTTCAGTGGAATCATTTTTGGATATCATGACACACAATTCTGCTGTCTAAACTGATGATAACAAGCATATTTTACGTAAAAACTCAAAATGAGGTATGAAACATTTTAGGGACGTTTTGTTTGACATCCCACCTAATATTACCATTCGGTTCAATGGGACGAACATTAGTTTATTTAACATGTGATTTTGGATACATGAGCCATATTGTGATATATAACGATATAAAAAAAATCCTTATCAGTATCGTGATATTGATTTCAACCATATCACCCAGCCCTAGCTGAAACTAAAGTTGAACTTCATTTAAAAACTAATGCAAATTGCAAAACTACAGTAAGCTAGGCACACACACACACACACACGCACACACACACCCACACAACATAGGTATACTGATAACACACTGCTGTTGAAACACAACAAGAGATAAGAATAAGACTTTTTTTTCATTCATTCGTTTATTGACATTGAGTCATTGTCATCGTCATCAACTTCAGTGACGTCCTTGAAAAGTGATGCAGTGGCCTTGATGTACAAATCACATCTGTTGTCAATTATTAAAATTCAATTCTCTAAAACATAACGAAAAGTACATTTATACACTTACATTTGCGTAACTTTGTTTCATATGCGTATTGTCTATATATTTCAGTTGTAACACAAGGCACTTGGACACCTTTGAAATACTGATTAGGATAGGATACCTCAATGTGCAAACAAGAATATATGATGAATCAACTTGGATACTGGCCACATCTGGCCATTGTCTAACATTTCCCCTTTGACCCTAAAGACACTTTATTTGAGAAGATTTTGAAACCATTGCTTGGCTTTCTCTTGTGCATCTTTATGAGGTGTGGTGGAGTATGTTTAACATTCATCTGCAGCAAATGTATACTCGTTACCGCCTACTACACATCTTTGTCTATATTCTTCCTACTTGAAATTGGCTCTCAGTTGGTCCTGTTTCTGGGTTTATAAGGCTGGGCAGATCCTGTTCAGATCTTTGTCTTGGAGTGATTAATAAAGCAAGTAATTAGCTAGGATAAATTGCAAGCAAGGGAGTTAAATTCAAATGTTGTTGCAAACCTACATTCAGTTACCTCACCAGCCAGTTTGTTTTTCTTGCGACTTGAAAATCACATGGTCAAGCAGATCGGTCTGTGCGCAGTATATAACCTTGCATAACAAATTATGAGCCAACATTTTCCTGTGCAAAAGCAAACAGAACAACAGCTGATGGCCACTGGGAGTCATCTACAACCAGTAAATCAGTGACTATATGAACTACGCTGGAGATTATCATGGATGGCATTAGGCCACAGGAGATTGGGTTTTCCTCTGAGGCTTATTATTTTGTTTGCTGTTGGCCTGGAAATCGAGCAGGAGGGAGTCCATTTCAGTTGCTTTTGCACATGGCAATTACTGAGAGTGTTAGCTGACACCAGATTAACGGCAAAGAAAAGTGTCCTTCAAATGAAAAGACTATGTGCCAGAAATTGAAAGGCTCTGATTCCAAAATGCCATAGATCTATTTCAGAAAACATGTTCATCAAATTTCAAATACAGAGATGATTATCTTCTCAAAAAGAAATAATTTGTAAGCAGATCTCTCAAGATGACTCATAGCTTGAATAGTAACCTATAATTTGCCTTTCTTTCATGTTAGCAAACATTTTGTGGGAATAGGTGTTGATTTGTCAAATGGCGGATATCTCATTTTGGAATGAAACCTTTTAATTGCACTAACTCTTGACTTTTCCCGCAGGATAAAGGATGTAAGCTATCTTAATGAAGTCCATGTTGAGTGCTTTTTAAAGCAATAAGCCTTTCATCAAGCTATATAAAGTTAACATTATTGTGTACGGACTGTATTTCCCATTGCTACCAATATCCTGCTTTTCCACCATATGGATTTAAAACTAAACAATAAGGGCCTGTGTAAGCAGTCAGTGGGGGTTGTCTAACATAGACAGACAGTACAAAATGGTAGGAACACTGATCTTTCCATGAAATACAGGGGCTTGGTGAATCCAATACAGGTGAAAACTATGATTCCTCACGGTAAAATGCTTTTCGTTCACAAAGGAGATTAAAAAAGGATTTGTAAGCCTTGAGACAGTTTAAACATGCATGGTGCAAAGACTTGGTGCAACGCAACACTCAAAGGTGTTCGTAATGTTTTGTACACTCAGCGTATACTGTACATTCAATCCCTTTCTGGGTTGGAATGATTGAAGTGCTCTTCATGGCTCTGCAGGCAATAGTGACCTTTGACCCCACACTTAGGTCTATCCCTCTCTGTCCCCAACCCCTGTACCTGGACACACCATACACACACACACACACACACACACAGACACATACTTGCATGCACACACGTGCACACATACATGCATATGTGCACATGCACACACACGCACACACACACACACACACACACACACACTCCCTGGATCTATGCTTTTCGAGGCGTCTGAGCGCACATCCTAGCTGACAACAGCTGGTTTGAGCAGTAGCGCCCCGGGGTGGGGAACCACCACCCAGGAGTACGGGTCACTTCGTCTGGCCCCCACCCCTGCAGACAGGTTCAGCACCTCCCCCTCCCGCTCCCGCTCCCCCTCTCCTTCCTCCTCTTCCTCTTCGCCTTCCACCTCCCTCCCTCCCAGCCGGCCCAGGCCCAGCGCTCCCAGCCCCAACATGGACGCGGCCGAGAGTCCGAACGGCAGCAGGGGGGAGTCGGGCAGGCCCAGCGCCCCCGCACCGCCTCCCCCTCCTCCTCCACCCAGTGAGAACAGCGGGGCCCCGGGGTGGCCCAGGGCTCTGGCGTGGCAGAAGGCAGAGAGAGGCAGGGAGGCCCCCAGCCCCCCCAGCAGGGCCGCGGCAGCCCCGGGGATGATGATGTGGGCCCCGCTTACGGAGGGCAGTTCGGTGGCCCCCTGGGGCCCCTGGAGGCCCAGGCCCGCCCCCGGCCTGCCCAGGGTGCCTTGCTCCTGGGCCACAAAGTGTCCGTGGGCCTTGATGTGCTTGCGTAGAGAGCTGGGGTCTGTGTAGCGCTTCAGGCAGCCGGCCATCTTGCAGTAGTAAGGCTTGTCCACGTAGTGAGTGCGTGTGTGCTTGAAGCGGTCACTGGAGTTGGAGTAACGCTTGCTGCAGCCTTCGTAGGGGCAGATGTAGGGTTTCTCTCCTGGAGAGAGAAAGAGAGAGAGAGAGATGGAAGATGGAGGGACAGAGGAGAGAGAGGGAGAGACAGAAACAGACAGAGATGAGGAGAATGAATAAAACTGCTTGATGTACATATCAAGTACTGTATACAAAGCGAAAGCAAGCTGCTCTGAATAGATGAATACTGCAGGAGCAAATTTAGCCATGATATGACAGACAGAGAGAGAGTGACAGAGCGAGAGAGAGGGAGAGAGAGAGAGAGGGAGAGACAGAGAGAGAGCAAGAGAGGAGGAAACATGGGAGAAAATTTGCTCTAATTCAGCTCTACTCTTTCTCTAGTATTTCTGATCACATGGTCACAGGAAAATTCCTAAAAAGCAAACTGACTGTCCTTTGTTATTGTACTTTTTTAGCTCTCCCTTTATACTCAAGTATTGCAAAAATACCCGAAACACCATTCTGTTATGGCTTATATATATTTACTAATGCGTGTATACCACTTGAAAGTTTTCGAGTATACATAGATAAGAATAAAAAAAACACCAGAAAACCAGGAAGCTAACCAACTCCTTGGTCACCAGAAGAGTTGACATAGCAACCAATAAAGCACAGCTGGCTGTGCTTTATGGGAAATATGAGAACGTCACCATGGCTGAAACACGTCATTGACCAATTCATACACATTTCACAAGACCCCACCCTGGAAGACACATATTTGTACAGGTAATGGTTGCGTAGACGGTTATCTACATCCGGTGCTTTGTGCAAACACTCAAAAACACACAAAAGGCCAAACTTCTTTTGCATAATCCACTCTACAGCTTGAACTGACTCAAGCGAGGAAATCCTCCTTTAACCTGTCTCCTCCCTTTCATCTTATCAACTTGATGATTGAAGTGGATTTAAAGGACAATACTGCTTTCATTTACAGTTATAGCCCATTAACTTCCGTTTACCTCTAGTTTAAATTTTTTCTAATCATTTTGCCATATGTAAATAGATTTTTTAACATTTAATAATTTTTCATCATTCCAAATTGTCAAACCTAGCTTGAAATTAACTGCTGTCCCGGCTAACAAAGACACCCCAAAATAAGGCATGAATGTGACAATAAAGTTTGTAAGGCAGGGGCGCCCCGGTGGATCACCGAGTAGAGCGTGTACCACAAGACTCAGTCCTTCCCGCAGCGACCCGGGTTCGAATTCTCACACTATCTCTGTCAATAAAGCCTAAAATAAATCTTAAAAAAAAAAAAAGTTTGTAAGGCAACATTTTTTTAAGGGATTATTTCCTGGAGGAGATTGCCATTTCTTCCTGTGGGTGTCAGGTGACTGGCGCAAACTTAAAAAAAAAAAACACCGGTGTTATCCTTTAACTGGGGGACGCAACAAGGGATTCCAAGCGTCTCACATGGTTGGCCTGTTTCATGAAAAGTGCTTCATCGTGTTGCACTTTCCGCATTGTGCACTAACCTGTGTGTGAGCGGGTGTGTATCTTGAGGTTCTCAAGGCGTGAGAAGCTCTTGTTACAGGTGGGACAATGGTGCGGCTTCTCGTTGGTGTGTGTGCGGATGTGAATCAGCATTTTATACCTGTAACACATGAAACAACACAGGGTATTTGTTGAGAAGCACAGACAAATGTACAGAACACACACACACACACACATATACACATTGTGCTTCTGAGATTTTGAAATGTATCCTTTCTGGGGATACAGCTGTTGATATTCAATTAGAAACCCTGGTGCTAGCATATAAGGCTTCTAGAGGAGCTGCACCCCCATATCTGTAGGCAATAGCCCAGTCCTACACCCCCTACCTCCAGGCCTTGGTCCAGTCCTACACCCTCCTACCTCCAGGCCTTGGTCCAGTCCTACACCCTCCTACCTCCAGGCCTTGGTCCAGTCCTACACCCCCCTACCTCCAGGCCTTGGTCCAGTCCTACACCCCCCTACCTCCAGGCCTTGGTCCAGTCCTACACCCCCCTACCTCCAGGCCTCAAATCTCTCCTAGCACTCCTCTTTCTAGCATAATATTATACTATATATATTACTATATACAGTATATTGTATAGTAATATTATGTTACTTCTGTTCTATATATCAGGGCACTATGGCTCTGATTTCAAAAATGTGTACCAGGAAATTAATATTATTCTGCTGCTGCTGTTGCACAACCTAAGTGTTATTCATACAACCTAAGGCAGCCTAATCTTTATTTCTTAATATGAACAATTATCCCCCAAACCTACCAACCTGGGAAATTAAAATGAAACTTATGCATCCTGGGGACATTACACAAATAATGAAGGGGAAACTTACATTGGCAATGACAGTTTGTGTACATTTTTACATCAAAATGATTGTTATTGTAGAAGTGCTGATAGTCCTGAACCACAATCCTCATAAAATCATTATGGCTGCCATCACACTTTTCCATCTTTCCTTATTCATTCGTTATGGAGCATCAGTTTGACCTCAATGGTCAAGAGGTGGGCCGAACTTCTCATTCTTGTTTCTGGATGTCAGAGACTAATGATGCTTCACTAAAACAGCCCAAACTGTCTGAGGGCAGTGGAATGGCGTATTTAAAGGTGATTTAAAATGGCATTCTCCTTTACACACAGGAAACGTATGTTTTTCAGCTCCCACACTGTTAGGATTAAGCTGTCTTTTCATCAATTCAGTTTTGAATTTGCCTATTTGCTCAGGCAGCAGGGAAAAACACATGATTCACTAACACAGCCTAAAAAAACTGTCTGAGGGCACTGAAATAACACATTTAACAGCTATTTAAATTCAGTTACTGCATATTGTCTTTAATGTGCACTTTTTTCTAATCTAACACTGTTACGCAACCATTTGTATCAATAGAATTTTCAATACACTACCAGTCAAAAGTTTGGACACACCTGATGTTTTTCATTATCTTAAAACCATTTTGATCTAAAGGCTTATGCTTAAATGCTTGACATTTGTTTCTTAGACAAATATAAATAATGAAGTTGATGCCTATGTATGAATTTCTTTCCTAAGCCTTTGCCTTTCCATCAAGGCAAAGGGCGGCTACTTTACAGAATCTAAAATATGAGATAGTTTTGATTTGTTTAACACTTTTGTGGTCACTACAAAATTCCATTTGTGTTATTTCATAGTTTTGATGTATTTACTATTATTCTAAAATGTGGAAAATAGTAAAAATAAAGAAAAATGTGGTGTGTCCAAACTTTCGACTGGTAGTGTAGGTTCTTTCAAAGGCAAGTAGAACTCAAGCAGAGAAATATCAAAAGAGATGAACATAGTAACTTACTTCACACCAGCAGGAAACTTGTATAAGAATATAAAAACATATCTGGCATCTTATGTGAAATATAATGAAATTTCAGGTAAAGATGAGCATCCCTTACCTGGCATTGAAGCCCCTCCCATTTCGAGCACAGCCCTCCCACTGGCAGCAGTACCCAGAATCCTTTTCAGGCTTGACATGATAGTCATTGATGTGATCCACCAAGTCCTGCAGCGAGTCAAACAGCAGGTGGCACTGGAGGGCAGAGAGAGAGAGAGAGAGAGAGAGAGAGAGAGAAAGCAAGAGACAGAGAAGGAAAGAGAGATATACAGAGAGATTAAATACAGACTTTATTGAGTAGAAAAAACTAATTCTCGACAATATTGCACAATTTAAGTGCAATTTGAGCAGTTTGGCACTGCTGGTATTGCATTATTTCAGCCATTTTTTAAGTAATCTGCCCATTGTGATTCAACACAGTGATTTTGAAAAGGCATTTCAAAGTGGCTTGAATTATTCTGCTCTGCTCAATACATAATGTGGACTTGAAGATTCGACTTGTTGTTTTCTGCTTTGATCCGATCATACCAAATAGATGTCAGTGGGTTTTGTTTTATAAAAACTGAGGGTTTGCCACATATCACTAATATACTGACTTGTTTCAGTTATTTATCCTTGTAATTGTTCATAATGCAAGCAAAACTATTTGGAGTAAACTATCTTATATTACTGTAGAGCTTAGTGATGTTTGGCCTCTACCTCTCCTCTTGTGTCTGACTGTCAGTCATCTTACCTTCATCCAACGGCAGGCCAGCTGATCGTCCAATGAGGGCTCCGGGGAAACTCGCTTCTCTCTGTTCTGACCAATGAACACAGAGGAGGGAAAGCTGTACCCCCCCGCTGGGCTTCCGATTGGCAGATAAAACTGGTAGCCCTGTGGTGAAGCTCCGCCTTCTACACATCTGGGATGAGCTGGTTCCTGAATGAGAGGGAGAGACGGAGAGAGAGGTCATGAGGTCACAGCGATCAAGGAGGAGGATCTAAACACAGAAAGACGGAGGGAGAAATAGATCTGCATCAAGGTGATGAAAAGCAAGGTGATACTAGCAATTCATCAAAGAAATAATCCCTCCTTTTCCCCATCTCATATAACAGATGCCATTTGGTGGACGCCTTTATCCAAAGCGCCTTCCAGTACCATGACGCGTTTCTAGCATGGCTGGTCTCAGAGGAAATTGAAGCCCTAATCCTGCTGCTGTTAGTGCCATGCTGTACCCATGGAGATACACAGGGAATGGATCCGCTATCCCTGGCAAAGTAATTGTCACGCTTTGCCCATTCAGTGATACAGAAACACATGCAATGTCTCTGGGTTACCCACTTGAAACAAACAATTTCCCTAAACCGAAAGGGAATTATATTTCTGGCTGTCTATGAGTGTCTCTACAACACTAATAACAATACACTTTATTTATGTAGCACATATTTTAAAAAAGGGGTTTACAATGTGCTTGACATAAAAACAGAAGCAACTGCACAACATGGAATAACAATAAAAACATGGAACCAAAAGAAGTAAAGATAAACTTGATTAAAAGATAAGATAAATCATTACATAAAAGCCAGACTATAAACATGAGTCTTAAGAAGCAGTGATTGAAAAGATGATGCTGATTTAGTTAGCCAGAGTTCCTTAGGCAGGTTGTTACATAATCTAGGGGCTGTAATGCTGAATCCATGGTCTGCTCTGGTCTTGAGTCTAGAGTCTTGAGGAAACAACAAAACAGCCTGCCAGAAGATTTCAGGCTCACTTTCATAAGAGTTAAAAAGGTCTGCAATATAGCTATGGGCCAAATCTGGCTGAGTTTTAAAAGTAATCAGAAAATCTTAAAATCAATTCTAAAATTGACTCTTAACCAGTGGAAATACGCTGAAATTGTGGTGATATGGTTTCTTTGTTTGGCACCAGTTAAACTCTTAACAGCTGCATTTTGTACATGCTTGAGATTTGACTGAGACAGATGTAAAGACAGTTGAAATAGTCCAAACAAGATTATATCTTCTCAAAGCTGTGGATAAAAGCACCTTCATTTTTGATAGATTAAAGATAAAAAGAAAGATAAAAGACTATAGTACTTTCTTAATTTGATTCTCCAAAGTCATATTGCTTTCTTGAACCACCCCCAAGTTTCTGGCCACTGATTTAATGCTGGCAGACAGGCTAACTCGTTTGGCAGGACCAAATCAAATTATTTCTTGATGTCATTAAGTTGTAAAATGTTCCGACACATCCAGCACTTCATATGACAGAAGCAGTCGTTGAGAGTGTCAAGGCTGCTTGGATCGTCAGGTTTTAATAGGGGATATTGCTGGGTGTCATTGGCATGGCAGTGAAAAGAAACAATGGTGTTTAAGGTTTATATGGCTGAGGGGCAAGCATGCAAAGTGAAAAAAGAATAGGACCAAGAATTGAGCCCTGTGGCACCCCACATGTGATGTTAGCTGGAAAAGAGAATGAGTTGCCAATGGTGATGGAGAAGGATCTATTGGAAAGGTAGAAAATGAACCTGTCTAGAGCATGGTGATACCCACACAGCACTTAAGGTGTTCAAATAAAATGTTGATCAATGATGTTGAATGCAGCAACATGATTAAAATTGAGCAATCTCCTGCCTCTGCTACTGAGAGAAGTTTGTTACTTTAAGGTGGATTGTCTCTGTGCTATATAGCTTTAAAACCAGATTTAAATTTCTCAAAAATGTTGTTGCTGTTTAAAAACTATATAAGTTGGCTAAATACTACTTTATCAACAACTTTTGATAAAAACGATTTAGAGATTTAGAGAGAGAGTTATTGAGGGTTGACAAAATCAAGACTAGGTTTCCTCAAAGAGGGGTTGAAACCTGAAGGGAAAGTCCCAGTGGCCAGCTGAGCGGTTTATGATTGAAAAAATGCTATAACCATCTGTATCAAAGACGTGTTTGGGGAACCTGGTGGCCACAACATCTAGGGGACAGGAAGAACACATATGACTAACAGTCTACTTCAAAAACGATAAGCAAATAAATTTAAGACAATTTACAACAGCGGTATTTTCTGAGGTAACAGATAAGTCCCGGGCATGAGGGGAGACTATGCTCCAACCTCAACAAAGAAGCCTTGTGTTTGATGTTTTAGCCTTCAAGCATGGGTAGAATTTGATTTAGTCAGAATCACTGGATGGCTGTGTGCTGTGAGCAGACACCGCTCCAACAAATTAGATTCACTCCCAGTCTCCCAATTCAATTCAGTCCTGTTGAAGATGAGTGGAGCATATTCAGCGACCATCGGTCCCTGGCTTATTCTGGAAAGACTGTGGCCATGCCTATGCACAAGATTGACTGATAACATGAAGTCACACACATACACACACATTTTTCCTTGAGTGAACCTTTATGGAACAGTTCACAGGGTTTGTATATTATTATCCTAATTCTCTGTAAGCTAGCATGACATATTAGCTATTATCAGAAACCTCCATTGAGCTCTGCCTCCATTTAGATTGCGAGTAGTAGATGCAAGAAAAGCCCAACTACATGTGGTTGCATTGCATGTCATTCATTTGGATTAGGATTTCTTTGAGTATCACATTTGTTTATTTATTATTCTTGTACTGTAGCTTTATGAGCAGTTTCTTAAGACAAAAAAGAAAAGGGGGGAGGTCAAAAAGTGAGCTGTCAAAAAAGAAAATTTAGATTCATTAATAATTTGGTTTGGTTTTAGATTTCTCTCTTGGCCTCAAAGTGGTTGTTATGCATCTCCTGTGGCTGTATATATTTAAATCTGTGTAATTGCATTACTTTTTCTCCCCCTCTCTCTCTCTCTCTCCATCTCTTTACATTGCTTGTATGCACATTGTAGCTGCATTGCATCCAGATTATGTAGATTTTGATCACAATGTGAGCCTGACCATTTCCATATCTGATATGAAGAATCATTAGCTAAGGTTACATTTGTTGTGTCACTGCAACTTGTATCATCCAATCATGCCAGGACACATTAAGCAACAGATCTGGACATACAAAATTAAATTTGTCTCTCTTTAAGTGGTCAAGCTCACATTGTGATCAGAACTCTGCATACCCTGGATGCGACCCAGTCACATTGCGCATATAAGAAATGCAAGAGGTGGAGAGAGAGAGAGAGAGAGAGCAGGAAAAGTAATGCAGGCACAGACTTAAATAAATACAGCTGAGGCAGAGCAGAGGCATACCAGCGATTTCCAGGCCCAGGTGTGGACATACAGCAACGTGATCTCAGAAAATCAAATTTTTAGAATCAGATCTCAAAATACACATTGAAGTGACAAGTGTAACTGAAGCCATTGCAATCGGATCAGATAGCAATGTGAGACAAATCAGATTATTGTGTGTCCAGAGTTATCATTTAATATGACTTGGCGTGACTGGATAATAAAAGTCACATTGAAACAACAAGTGTTACTGGAGCCTCAGTGTGCAGGCTGCCGAGCCAGACGGCTGGACTCACCCGCGAGAAGAGATGGGGCAGGGGGCTACCGCTGCTGTGAGGGGACTCCAGGGGGGAGGAGGGGGACGGGGAGGGGGAGGAGGGAGAGGAAGGCGAAGGGGAGAGGGAGGAGGCATGGCGGGACGAAGGGGACAGGCTGAGGTCCATGGCCGGAGGGGTGAAGCAGGACCCGGGTCGATCGTGGGAGGAAGACTGGGAATCTGGAAGAGGAGCAGGAATCACACTCAGAAATCTGTACCTGGTCTCACAAAAGCAGCTCAGGTTGTTTCTGTCCATTAAGTTATAACGGGACTAAGGGAATCTCACTGGGACACGTTGGCATTTTGAGCTGGTTATTTTTCTTCACCTGACACTTGTCACACTGAGGGAAAACGTGTATTTTAGTTTTTGTAAAATGGCTTGTTAGCATTGTTAGCATTCTTCACTGAAATCAAGTCTCGTAGCTAACAGTGAGTTACCTGTGCCCTATGGTTTTGATCAGGAATGCTAACAATAGTAGCAAGCTCACAAGCAACACTCACACTGCTACCCGCAATGTGAGAAGTGTCTGGTGAAGAATAATAAGCAAATAACATTTAAAATATGAAGGTATCCCATTGGCACTAACAATGCTCCTGTGAAGCCTGACCCTGTGTTGTAACACGTCTTAGTGGTTGTTCCCTGAAAACCACTGTGGTTGTTTGCCTAGCACTGACATCTAACGAGTGACATAAATTGAAAATTGAAACTGAAAAAAACTGTCCCCTAGACAGCAGCAAGGCAGTGCTCCATTGAGACAACGCTGGACTCATCAACGAAAATTATGTTTGATGAGTGCGCAGTTTACATTACATGATTTCTGCATAATCAAGTCCTTCAAATTTTCAAAAATTCTGTCATTCCTTGCTGCCACTTGGGGCCGCCATAGTGCACAGTTGCCTAGTGCAATTGATCCTCAGATTGCATGGAGATCCTTTGGGGATCCCTGGGGTCCCTGGGCCTCAGTTTGGGAACCACTGTCTTAGAACACACTAGATAGATAGCTAGATAGATAGCTAAATAGCTACATAGCTAGATAGACAGATAGATAGATAGATAGATAGATAGATTGATAGATTGATTGATTGATTGATTCTCAAGGTGTTGTGGGACAAATTGAACGAAACATCGGTGAAGGAAGCTGCCCACTTGCCTGCACTCACTCACCCTGAAAGCTAGAGCAGGTAGCTGGTGAATGTTGCTGCCGGTCTTATGGTAGTATTGGTAGCATATTATTCTTATTATATTATTCATATCATATCCTGTGTATTGATAAACAAACAGGAGAGGGAAAAAGTGCAAATGAAAAAAGGGTGATGAATGATTTTGTAATAAAGATTCAGTGTTCTCTTTAATGATACATGCATGGAGAGAAGTACATCATAGCAAAGGAAATGATGCAGTTCTCTAACGAGGGTCAGACTGACCAGGCTTGTATCTCCAAGGACAAGGACAGCCACCTGCAAGCCGACCCCCCCTAGACAAAGCATCGTCTCATGATCCTAACACTGTCGTATTTGTACGGATGTTGTATAAGTGGGTCTAAGGAACAATAGCATCTTTTCTATGTATGACAGTCACAAACCCTCACATGGAAGCACATGATGAACACATAATAATCAATACATTGGAACATACAAAGGACATACACATAAAAAGGACATATTTTCTCTACAGACCCCCCCTTTGAGCCTATAAAGGCTCACATATGCAGAGAACTTGAAACCTTTAAAATATTTTCTGAAGGTAACTAATCACACAACAAGGCAGTAGCAATACAATAGTCAGTTAAGTAATGAATGAGTATATAATGATTATGATTATAAACGTAAATAAGGTATGAAAAGATATATGGTTACAACTAAATCCACCCAATATGTCTTATGAGTTCCATATGTCAGCCAAGCGACTGAAATTACATTTAAAACAAATACATGAACAAAATGGAGGTCAACAGACGTAAAGGTATACACACTGGCCAAACATCTCCTCACCCATTTGACAAGGGAAGAGTAAAAGACCAAGTGGGCATCTGAGCTTAATAAATCCACATTCAGGATAAAAACCCTCATGATGACAGTAAGAGGGAAAAATCCCAAATGAGGCTCAGTTCAACACAATCAATCGTTGTCTTTAAAGGCAGTAGTTTAGGTGTCAATATTCAGTAGAGTGAATGCATAGTAGTTGGAAACATAGCACAGACCCTAGCATTGTCATAAACCGTCATTGGAGTGTAATCATCATCATCTTCACAGTCAACATTGTCATAGTCATAGTCATAGTAGTCTTGGGCATTACACATCAGGATGGTCAGATGCGGAATTAGGAGTCAAAATAGACACCATCATGGTAGTGTGGGTGTGTGGTGTGGTTACAGCAGTACCAACAGAGCTACCAATAGAGCTACCCCATGTGGAGCACATCCTCTTTACACATGAGAAAAATGCAATAATACACAGTAGGAAAACCAGACCATAGACTACATAGGTGATGATTGTCGACACAAAAGAACCAACTAGGGAAGCCAGAGGATCCCATGGTGGGGGCTTATGATCCTGCAGATTAATAATGGTCTTAAGTCTTTCTAGGTCGTTGCTCAACAGCCTCGTTCTCATTGGGGATGTCAGTGCAACATTCTGGGCCTACAATAGTACAAGTACCACCTTGAGCAGCCATGAGGTAGTCCAGTGCAGCTCTATTTTGAAGGGTCATCATGCGATTGCCCTGGACTTTGGTGTTAAGTTTACGGAGCCCATCGAAGGTGATATTAGCAAAGTCAACAACCGCATAGGACAAGTCTACTATCTGATCCAATGCGGCCAAAACGCCATATTGTGGTAAGATGACACTAACACCCTATTCCAGCTAGTCTGAGTGTGTGTGCCTCACACATCAGTGTTACCAACAGGAACCATTTGGAATGCGGAAGGTGAGGTGGGAACACTACGTTTAACACGAGAAGTGCTAATTGGATTGGTGCTAATTGGATTGGATTGGATTGGCATTACAACAGAGACTAGAGCGCATCCTCCTGCCCATGGAGTGGCAAGAGCAGAATATACAGTGTGATTACATAGCCAATATAGACCTTTTGGAGCCACTAGAGGACAGACAGTAACATGCGTAATAGTAATTCTTTTGACAAAAAGACACAAAGTTATTATGACGAGGTGTGGGACTGTTGGTGGAAAGAATCTTCATTACATCAACCAACTACTTCATCCTCCAAGCAGGATCCACACACCGCCATAATAACCAACACAACCGATCCAAAACTAACTCAAAAAGACATAAAAAGGTGGCCAGATAAATTACAAATGGCAATGAATGTAGCATCAGAGCAGACAGATGCTGAACATTTATCACGATTCTGTTGATGTCTGTCGGCATGTACAATACAGCTAGAGTTATGATAAATCTAACTCGCACTCCAGAGCCACTTAAGCCCGCTGGAATGTATCCTAATTGTCCTGTAGTAACACCACTAGGGAAAATCGATTTCCCAGACATTGATGATGATATTCTCACACTTGCTGCCGCAGTTCAGACACAACAAAGGCTACAATTGCGAGCACAGCAGCAACAGTAAATGATCAAAGCAGCAACAAATAACAAAAAATAGACAATAGAGCTGAACAATTAATCTAAAAAAATTATCGAAATCGCAATATGAACTTTCCAAATCACAGAGGCTTAAGAGAGAGGGTTTTAGAGCTCCCTGTAATCTTTGGTCCATAAATCAAGTACAATATTGGTGAAAACCTTTCATCATACTCAAAAAAAACCCAGTAAATCCTGCACACTGACATCTATTTTTCACTTTTCTTTAAACAATTTTAAAGTAAAAATGTATGACAAGAAAAATGTTTGATTATATGCATCGCAGTTTAAATCGCAACCGCAATATTCTGTCAAATAATCGCAATTCGACTTTTTTGTCAAAATCTTTCCGCCCTAGTAAACAATGAGAGCCATACGCAGACGCTGAACATTCTGCGCAAAATTGATCACATGAACTGAATCAGCTGCAAACACCCTTACAGTCCGTTCATATGGATCGTCACAGTGGCCACATTATGGCCGTCTTTGAGGTCAGTGAGGATGCACTTTGTGTCAGAGTCACGCTCCTCTTGTTATGAGCCGCGCTGACGAAACCTTGGGGACAAAGTGTGTCTCTTTTAGGGCAGAAGAGAGCTACCATTCAGCGGTTTTTACATTATTATGTTATTGGGTGAGAGTGAGAACAGAGTGTCCACTTATTACGCTATTGCATTATGGCTGAATGACCACAACATGGTGTCAGTGAGGGCATGCCCTATGGAAAGTAACAGAGAGAGAGTGGAGTGTGTGTGTGTGTGTGTGTGTATGCAGCGGTGGAATGTAACTAAGTACATTTACTCAAGTACTATACTTAAGTACAATTTAGAGGTACTTCACTTGAGTATTTCCATTTCATGCTACTTTATACTTCTCCTCCACTACATTTCAGAGGGAAATATTGTACTTTTTACTCCACTACATTTATTTGACAGCTTTAGTTACTAGTTACTTTGCAGATTTAGATTATTAATACAAATTATAAATCAACTAATAAATTATGATATATTTTTATAGGTTAAGCTACCCAGCAGTATATAAAGTAATTAAAATTAGCTCCACCTTTACCAGCTGCAACATTAAAGTGATGAACACATTAATGCATCAATAATTATAGTCCAATAACATATATACAGATATATATGATTCTGAAATGGGCCATTCTGCATAATGACTACTTTTACTTTTGCTACTTTAAGTACATTTTGATGCTAATCCTTTTGTACTTTAACTTAAGTAAGATTTTGAATGCAGGACTTTTACTTGTAACAAAGTATTTTTACACTGTGGTATTGCTACTTTTACTTAAGTCAAAGATCTGAATACTTCCTCCACCACTGTGTGTATGTGTATCTAGTATAGCTCCCTTGTGGCTTTAAATAAGAATGTGTCCTTTGTCAACTCTCCTGGTTAAACAAGGATTCAAAAAAAGGCGAGATCTCACCTGGGGAAGACGGCGGTGAGGGGAAAGTCGTGCAGAGCAGGCGAGGCCGCGTGGCGCTGAGCGGGGCGCAGATAGAGGCGGAACAAACCCTCTTCCCTAATCTCAGCGGCCCGTTGGTCCTCCCCGAGGGAAGCTTCAAGTCCAGCGGCTCATCCAGCGACAGCATGGCTGCTTCGGTTACTCCCGCCCTCCTGGGGAGAGAACAGGTAAAAGTGATTATAGATGGTTATTAACAAACCAGAAACAAAGCTGCCTCCTCTAAAATGTCGCAAGCTCCCATGCTGTTTTCTGATCTTTGCAACAGTTTTGCTCAAAGACCCTTGAGGTATTTTGATTAGCTTCTTCTTTGTACTGTAGCTTTCATTGTGTTTTTCAAGGTATCGGTGAACATCCAATATTTGACTGTGGAAAAATTTGAATTAGTCATTTTAATTAAAGTCCCCATGAAATGAACCCCCATTACTTTTACTTCCTTATCTTTCACAGTGACCTCATGCTGCTCCAGTAGAGGTAAATATAAATTTCTAACCAATAAAACCGTCAGATATTTGAACCATCCCGCCCCTCCCATCAAATAAAACTGCCTTTCTCTCCCTGACTGATATTCCATTGGTTTAGACTTTGATCCCTCACTGCATTATGTCTCACCCCAACATCCTGTTTCAACAGCAAATGCATCAAATCAAGGAAGTAAAGATGCCGTTTCATGGGGTCTTTAAAGACTGGAATTGTTGTACTAGAGAAATTGGTGTCTTCAACAGCTGAATATTTTTGACTGGACAGTTATTCAAACTTCATATGAATCTATGTGATGCTGCCATAGTCTTGCTGGCCTTTCCAAGTAAAGCAAACTCCTGCAGGCTCATAGGTAAGTACACCTCTCATCCTCTCTCTCTCTCTCTCTCTCTCTCTCTCTCTCTCTCTCTCTCTCTCTGACTCCTGACAGGGATCCACAAGTCTCTTATGGGTGCTAACCGCTAGAGGAAGTCCCTCCCCTCCCTCACAGTGGAGTGAGAGAAGTCTGATCTGTCAGTCAGAACAGATGTTGTCTGCCACCTAGTCAGTCAAAAGCCTCTTGGACAACCAAACCACAGTGGCACGGCGGCCAATCCTGCACCAGGAAGAAGTAAAATAATGTTGCACCAATCTGCCATTGACATCAGTGCATAGCAGAGGAAGAGTTAGATGTGAGGTGATGGCAAAGCACAAAGCACCTGGGTGGGAAGTTAACTCCTGCCAACAGCCAAATTCACGTAAATTTTCTCTGTTGCTGGTAAACGTGTCCGCCTCCCACTTTGACAGACAACCAGCTATCAAGTTGTTTGCTGTTCTAAAAATCACTTTGGCTTTTAAATGAGTGATATGTGGCTTTTAATAAACTAGTGAAGTTTGGAATCCTGAGATTTTTGTTTTGTTTTTTGTTTTTTTCAAAATAGCTCTTGAATAGTTTTTGGTGACTTTTGAGGGCGCACCATCCTAAAACACAGCATTCTGTAAAAACATAATTATAATATCTAAAAAATAATAATAATAATAATAATTAGAGCAGGACATTTTTCTTTTGAATGTTAAATCAGTATAAGTCAATTTAGGTTAAATATTGTTTAACTAATACCACATATTTTGGGACTATCCTCTATTTTGTGCCATGTATTAATGCCTAGAAATGCACAGAATTCGCTGTGTGATCGCTGTCTCCTCATCTGTAACTTGGTCCTCTTTTTTTTTTTTTCTTTTCAAAAAAAAAAATTTTTTCCTTGCTCTGTCAACTTTTCCCTCTTGGTAGTTTAAATTGAGGGTCAGGATGTATGATAAATAATCATTCTTCTAATAATCACTCATCCAAACATGACTCATTTTGTCGATTAATCATTTGTACAGAAATGATGCTGCAAGCATTTAATTTCTGCGTATTCCTTTGCATATGAAATGTGTGCTTTCTATAGCTTATTTGCCTAAAACTATTTTGGATCATTCGCCCTAGGTTACCTAAATCACACCCGTGGTTTGGAAACTGTTATAGCAATGCAAATCATTAGGAGTGACTGTTAACCATCAGCTGAAAGTACACAAATGTAACTACACAACATTCAAACTTCCACTATTTAGACATTTGAAAACACCAGACATTTTTAACAGACTCGTATGGCCCATATGGAGTCAAATATCTTTACTTTAAATGCAAATTGTTCATTGAAATTCAAGTACAGTGTTCCATCAGCAACTAGTGA
>NW_027281873.1:80000-107500 GCF_046629955.1 Centroberyx affinis | reverse complement strand
ATTCAAGTGGGAGATGGGAGGCTTTTTACAGGACACTGACGAGCGTAAGAGCATGGAGGACCTTTGTATTTATAGAACCTTTTTCAAAAATTATTGCTCTTTGTAGTTGTATTTCTTTTTATTTTTAAATAATGTTTTTATTCCATTCCAGTAATGCATACATCCCATTTTGATACGTATTTTGTGTTGATATTTTTTGTGTTTTTATTTTACTGTACTCTTTTATATATTGTCTGTGTTTTCGTCATCTGTTGTTTTCGAGTACTTTCTTTTTTTACGTTATTAGCTCAGGGTTCCTACGTGCGTCTGGAAGGTCTGAAAAAATACTGAAAAATGTATTTGATTATTTACAGATTTTTAAAAGTTCAGGAAGTTCATGGGAAAATATGAATGGTCAGTCCTGATCCACATAATGTAGCACCACCGAATTTACGTAGCTGTAGAGCCAATGTCATCTGACATATGATGGTGTGGATATGTGTGATTTGTTAGGGATGGGACGACATGCTTATGTCCTGATATGATTCAAATCTGTCTGGCATTGGCTTGCAAGAATATAAACAATTTAAAAATCTCATTACAAAGTGTAAATAATATCATTTCAATGGAGAGCTTGTGAAACTGTGATGGTCAAATGTCTCATTTGTGATTCCTACAGCAGAATAACATGGAGCTAATATCACAATTCATTTTTCTGCCCCATGATACGTATCGTCACATTTTTGTATCGCGATATATTGAATTCCGATATATCGCCCCATCCCTATGAGACGCTGTAGGAACCCTGGCAGCTTCACTTCAGCCGTTTGCCTCAGCTCAGTCTGAGGGATTCTCTCCTCTCACATGACGGCCACTGTGTGCAAGTCAGGAGTCTGTCTTTGAGATTTGGTTTCCTGTGATACTGTGATTATTTTTGGTCAACAAAAGTATGTTAAGGGGCTCTGCAAACATTGACTGTGTTCGGTCAGCTTGCTCTCATCCACTTTTAAGAATATAAAAGCATGGGCCATTCTTAATCAGACTCTTGAAGAGGTGGTTGATGGGAAACGACACCTCAGAATGCATTGCTATGACAGTGTAAGGCAACATATAGCATCATAACAGTCTAACAGTCAAGTGTGGGAATCGGGAAATCCAATACTGTTCCCATGATGTTGCCTTTTCTTCATAAAATCAGTATGAATGGCAAAACCTGCATCCAAATTTTGAAAAGTGTGATGAAGCCCTGGTTATAATTAGTGACAAAATCCACTTTCTGCACTAAGTGTGTTGTGGCTTTTAGTGATTCAGCCTTTGCACACTTTGGCTTTCAGCCCCCAGAGTGTATTTTCAGAAATATCCCTTTATGTCCTAAAATAGAGTCTTTATCTATCTTTCAGCATCTGCCAAAAAAGAAATCCTCCCAGAAAAAGAAAAATATCTATTTTTGTAAATATGAGTTGTTAATAAAGAGGGAGTCTAAATGTGTTGGGATCTGTAGTTTATATACCCATCCATAATTCAGTCAGAGTTGTTTGGGGATGCTGTGTTTGTTGATAAATTATGAACGTACAATGCCTTAGCTTCACAGTTTCTCCTGACTGTCTGTTGGGTTTATTTTGTTAATAACACATCATGGCTTTAAAAAAAATATAAACTATCCATTTAATGTGTATTACAGATGGATGTTTGACATTTCTGAGCTTTACTGAAACATGCTCTCATGTATGTGTGTGTATGTGTGTGTGTGTGTTATGGACCTGTTTAACACTGGTTCACTTTCAATTCTGTCCTTTCAAGTTGTAAATAGACACTGTCATCCATTTGGTAAACAATTCATTCTCTGTAGTTTCTTCATAGGTTGGATAGGGAAACTTTCTCATGCCAAAACATTTTCAATCATTTGTGTTTTGAGTCAAGTCTGCTCTCTAAATTGAATTTAAAGTGAACATTACTACTATCAACACAAGCAAGTGTAGGTTCTCACCTATAGAATATGAGATTTTACTTCCTTGTGTGTATCTAGTCCTAGTGAGTTTGCTTAAAGCAGTGAGGAGATCAAAAGGATTTATTGTCAAATCTATATGTTGTTATGATGCATTGATTAAAGTCTTAGTTCTATGGTGTTTCTTGGTGTTGAAAAGCCAAAAGCACATTCCTCACTGCTGCTTCTGTAAGGACTCTATAGGAGAGATCATGGGAAATGTTCGTCTCTCTCTCACAGGCACTATAGGAACATGTCTTACGGCTGGATTGACACAAGATGAACAGAAAAAAAACCCCAGATTCATAGACTTTTAGAGAGCGGCTTGGTAACATTCCCACCCCTCCAAGTCAGATTTTATTTTGATGTTGCTCCTGTGTAAAGCCAGCCTGAACTAGGCTTTCTGTCCTTTTTGCTTTCAAATGAATAAAGTATTTTCCTTAGTAAAAGCATATTGCTTGCGACTGTGTGGTCTGTCTTCAGTGGACTGTGGAAGTCAATTAGTGGTAAATGCGACAAATAGCTACCAGGAACTGTGTTCAATGTGATTCTCCCTCCGCCAGAGATACTGTACATACACACTGCTCGGATAATTTTCATTCAAATGTCTCTATTCAAATACTGGCAGGCATACACAAATCTCAGCTGCCTTAAGCTGTATCAACATACAAACTAGAGCATGTTTATAATGATGTAATACTGTAGGTCAAAGGTCAGGGAGAATCAAATCGAACATTCGGTTCCTGGTAGCTCTTGTCTCAGTTACCTGAAAAAGTATATATGTGTGTGTGTGTGTTATGTTTTATCAAATAATTTTAACAGATATTTTAAAAGATAATACAAAAGAGGGGACATTTATTGTGTAATGAAGTGTATAATTAACCTACATAGAAGAAGTTTCAGATGCCGAGATAATACTTGATCAGGCGTTTATCTGGCATCAGTTAATGAATAGTCGTTAATATGATGCAGGCGACAAATCATGTTACTGCAGAGAGACCAGTTCATCTTTTTCATTTCTAGCTGAAAGCAAACTGCCATCACACTTGAGCTCACCTGTCTGTGGAGTGTAAATTCAAAAATGTGTAATTAGCAGTCTGGCTTTTCTTTCCCTCTTTTCCCTTTCTTTTTTTCTCTTCAGTTTGTACAATACAAAGCTTTTTGAGGCACTTGTCCCTGGTTTTGCCCATGATTCGTCCTATCTAGCCACTCAGAATTATGTTTCTTAAAGTCTGTCTCCAGATGCAGTGAGGATGCAGTGAGGTCAGTGCCAATCCAGTTACTGCAAGAAAGCTTTCTGATTGGCTTGGAGGACTGGTCCAGATCAGCTGGGGGGGGGGGGACCAGCAACTGTGATTGGTGACAGAAAAGACACAGATGCAGTCGTCCAATAGGAGGCAATCTGGGGAGTTTATTCACACACTTATCCACACATTATGATCATTTTAATGAGTCAAAATGTAGTTTCTTCCAGCCTTTACAGCAAGACGATTGGACAAACATTTCTAAAAATTAGATACTTGAGCAAAGTATGTGCATTTTCATACCAATCCTCTCTTTCCTTTCTTTCTTTTCTCCTCTGAAAACCAGATTTATCTTTTGGAAGGGGAATGATGGCTGCACTACTGGCCATTTTCTTTGTTTTTTATCCTCTCTTGGTCTGATTTTCTATTCTTGATGTGACAGTGAAGAGTGGTTAGGAGTCTTTCACTGCAAATTGTATAAATGGCTATTTATATTACGGACAGTTGTTTCAAATCAACACAACAGAAATATTTTAGCAAATATTTATCATACAGTAAAATCTAGAACTCATGGCATCTTTGAGGAATCTTATTCGGCACCCATGCTGTGTGTGTGTGTGTGTGTGTGTATGCGTATGTCAAAGTCTTGACTGTCTCGGATATGTGTGTACAGTGTGTGAGCCTTTAAAAATCCAACAGGAACTCTCACACTAATAGAAAAAGGCAGAAAAATCCAAAAGAGGCCAACTGATGCCAGAAGGACCGACATGTATTTCCGTAAAGTGCTAAAAGTACACAGCAGAAAATGTTTCGGCCGGTACACCATCATCAGTTGTGTGAGCCTTCGAACTGTTTTCCTGCAAACTGCAAATTGAGTTACGGCCAAATTCCATTAGGGGAGAAATGTCCAGATGGGATTTGCTGAGCGGAGTCTCATGGTTGACATGCTGGCCCAGAGAGACGCTTCTGTCTCCTGTAGCATGACAAGGATCTGAAAATAGATCAGCAACTGATTGCAAACGACACCTCTAAATAATTAGCGTGCATCTCTGTGGCAGCGCAAGACAATGCACAATCCCACAGCATCATAACAGACCAGCAGGCTCAGAGTAAAGGGGGAAGAGGGAAGTCCAACACGGTGCCGATAGTGTCGCTTTGCATTTGTCATAAAATCAATAGAAACTGATATGGATGTTCTCGAAAGTGTGATGCAACGCTGGTCAGTAAACAGATCAGGGAGCAGGGATCTGATTTCTCACTTTGATTCCCTATTGCAGGGGTTTTTAAGGCACAATTACCTGTGAATTATTAATGGGGGATTCCTTTCATCGTGCCTTTCAAGTGTTTCTGCGTTATTTTCTGCCCAGGTGTCCTGATCTGATCCTCATCAGATTTCAAGATGTTGTGAGATGTTTTTATGATCCTCACCTCGACAGAGAAATGTGTCTTCGTCTCTGCATTCGGTTACAGTGCTAATAGATGAATTTCAAAAACTAGTATTCATTTTTTTCCGGGTATTCCCTTGGAATCCAGACACAAGGGCTTACTGACAGAAAACCTGATAGGTAGACAATGTGCTGTGTGTTGTTGCTCACTTTGTATAAAACGCATTTCTGCTGCCAAATAGCCTGTGCTGCTGAGAGAATTCAAAACCATTTGGCTTGCATGTTTCATCTATTCTATTTTAAATTAGGGGTTTGACAGATATGGATTATTTGATGGTCTATATTGATATTTTTGGATTGAATCTGCTGATAACTGATATTTTGTACCAATATTGAGTATGTTTGCATTTGACATCTTTCAGAAAATTTTAAACAATTATGTCACATTATAATCAGCTCAGGTTCTTGAGGGCTGCTGCTATTTGCAGTGCTGATACTCACTATCTTGATGGAATTTGCTGAATAGAAAAAGTTTAATTTGTGGGTGATGTTCATCTTGACTGGTTCAACTCCACATACCCACTAAGGAAGAAGCTTCTCACAGTCACAAATGCATTACAAACTACAATAGGCTGATAGGCAGACCCACTGCAACGTAAGACATATAGGAACTAAACTGAATAAGAGGAAAAAGACTGAATATTATCAACATGATGGAACTGGCAGGCTGCCTGGACACTGTACCTATCAACAAACACAGCATGGACTCTGTGTGTGTGTGTGTGTGTGTGTGTGTCCTTAGAGTCTGAAAGTTAGAGAGAGAAATACTGTGTTTTGAGAGATTGTATGCGTGTGCGTGTGTGCGTGTGTGCGCGTGTGTATGCGCGCGCGTTTGTGCTCGCCCCCCCTCTGCCCTACTTTCTGACTGATGATGCTGCAGAAAGGAGGAGGAGTGGGAATATCCCACAATACCCCACTCCTCGTCCCATGGGCCGGATGGATGGATGGACGGATAGATAGATAGATAGATAGATAGATAGATAGATAGATAGATAGATAGATACTGCAGCCCGTTGTCGCCGCTGGTCTCTCCACCGAACATGTTTATTGTCGCCGCCCCCGTCGCAGCTCGCTCTGTGTTGCCATTTGCAAACCGGTGTCAAACCAACCAAAATCAGATAGACGACTTCCGGTCATGGCTTTCAAAATAAAAGCGTTATTCGCGAGGGCGTTGCAACGTTTTTTGAGCAATACAAAAACACTAAAGTTTAAACAAATCTGTAATAAATTACGCCCTGTAGAGGGTGACGTAATGCACACCTCTGGCGGCCATATTGGAGGTACACAGTTCTTGGCAACATCTATGAACAGCAGATTGCGTGTCTAAATTTATGACTGCATGTCAACATTATAGAATAGACATGATTTATCTCTGTGCTGTTTTTGACTGGGATCTGATCATTTTCTCACTGATAGCTGATCCGTCTTGTGTTTGGATAATGTCAGCTTGCTGGCTAGCTAACCATCATATCTGGTCAGTTTACAGTCTGAGTTAGGCTACACAACAACTACTGTTGTGAGGCTAGTGCCTAGAAGTTGCTTGTGAACATTAATAGGCCTACTTGCCTTCCTAAGCTTGCTAACAAAGCACCTCACAGCAACAGTTAAGGTCCTGGGTTTGATTCCCAGACCTGGTCCTTTCTGTGTGGAGTCAGTCTGCATGTTCCTGGGTTTCCCCCAGCTGCTCCAAAAACAGGTAGCAGGTGGTCCACATGCAAGTCAGGTGGGCTGGACTCATAAATTGCACTACAGATGTGAGTTTATCTCTGTGTTTTCTCCCTGTGCTGGACTGGCAACCTGTCCAGGGTGTTTCCCTGCCCTCTGCCCAATGCATGGGGGATAGGCTCCAGCCCCTTCAGGTTAACGCTTCTCAAGATACAACTTAACTTTTCAGACCATTCACTTTTATAATGTTACTGAATGGCGCTACACCCACGTCGCTTTTTTCAGATATCAGGTCATTTTCTAAACCGCTTGTTACATATTTGGACATTATTTCCGCAACCTTTTATTTTGACGGCTAGACTGCCTTACATTCGGTCTTACCTCTGGCAGCTTGACGCAGCTCGCTCCCAGTTGGTCAGGGCTCGCGAGGTATAGGTCGGTCGTCCGGGCGGCTGCGCGTGCTGCCCTGGCTGCGGCAACAAACGGCGGTCAACGGTCAAAAATCTCAACGGTCAAAAACTGAAGCGTTCAAGCCGCTTAAAACGTTAACTTCCATCTTTTATTTCCCCCCAAATTCCCTCTCCACCACCGGCGTGTGTGTGCCCTCACAAGCCGGGGAGAGGGGGTCCAGTGCGGGGCGAGAGAGTGCGGACCGACCGGCATGGACCCCCTGGCGAAGGACCGCAGCAGCCCCGCAGCCGGGGGATTCAGCGGGCGTTTGGCCTCTCTAGGAGCCGACGGGGGCGACTCGGAGTCCGGGGCCGGTTCGGAGGAGGCTGCCGTGGGCTGCTGCAGCGACACGTTCAGCAGCCTGCCCGACATGGAGCAAGAGACGCTGGAGGAGAAATTAAGAGGACTGGCTTTCAGAAAACAGACCTCGTATAGGTGAGTGGAGAATGGGGAGGATGTTGGGACAGGATATGGGCCAGAGAAGGACATGTTTATGTGTTTATTTGGCTGTTTGTTTTTATTTGCATATTTTGGTGACAGGCCAGTTTGGTTGATATTTGCATGGCTGTTTGTGTGAATTTCTGTATTTGAGGGTAACTACATTTTATGGGAGTTGGTTTGTGTATTGTGAGAATTGCATGTAAGCTAGCTAAACCGCAAGATTATAAACACTGGCAATGCAACACACACACACACACACACACACACACACACACACACACACACACAGATAGAGAGATAGAGATGATAGAGAGAGAGAGAGAGAGAGAGAGAGAGAGAGATGATATCGTGGGGTTATTTTGTTATTTTGACAGCTAAATTCTCATACACACATGGTCTTGTAGCCCAAGTCCAGGGTATGGTATAGCCACTAGCCACATCACTATCTCACTATGTCACTGAATTACACAAAGCTGCAGCTTTGCAGCCCATTTCAGTGTTGGTTAAATACATTTGTGCATACGCAACAGTGTGTGTATGTGTGTGTGTGTATTTCTCTGTGGTCATGTCTGCCTGTTGTGTGGGAGCGTGTGAAGGGGGAGGGGGAGAAACACTATTGATTTTCAGGCAGTGTGTGTGTGTGTGTGTGTGTGTGTGTGTGTGTGTGTGAATGCCAGCAGCAGCCTGACACCCTGGTGCGACTGGCAGCTGCTGTTGATAGTGAAAACTGGCCAGAGACCAACACACACATACATACACACACACACACACACACACACACACACACACACACACAGCAATTTTGGTAGTCAGACGGCCACTGTAGGCAATGTGTGTTTTTTCCTGTCTGTCTGTCTGTCTGTCTGTCTGTCTGTGGCTCTGTCTGTGTGTGTGTGTCTGCCTCTCTATTGGAAATGATCTGCCTATGCAGGTCAAATCAATAGCTTTAAATGACTTGTTTGTTGTCTGTTTTGTGCACTGTGGCACAGCAAAGGAACAATTTATCTAAAACCGCCATATTCCAACAACACGGTCAAACCTCTCGCAATGGGACAGAAAGTCCATCTTTATAGCTGTAGACTCATGTTAAGTGTAATGTGGATTTCACATCAGTTGATGAAAATAAGGTGAAATATCACACTGTCACAGCTTTTGATAACTGTCTTCTACTCAGCTTCCATGTTAAAACTGTTTGGCCAACAAACATTGACTGTATGGCTGTATTTTAGTGTATTTCTATTCAATAAAAAAAACGACCTTTTCTCCATCATCCTTTTGTATTTACCTTATTTTTAAGAAAATATAGGACTAAATTTAAGTAAAATCTCAACTTTCGAATTCGTTCACACTGTTTGCTGCTGTCCCCCACAGTGTATTTTGGTGGAAGAAGATTGTGTGAATATTTGGTGAGCCAGTTATAAACGTTGACATTTTATTAAAATTAAGTGCTGCTTAGTGTATTGTATGTATGCCAAATTTTCCAGAAGACCCTCACAATTTGTAAAAGCTCTTATGTCATGCTTATGTATGTTTGCTGATAAGCAAGGTAACATAAAACATAAAAATGGTAAATTGCCATATTTTTGAATGGAATTTGGTGGGATCTAAAAAATAGAGACAGGAGTGTATTGGGCCTTATCCTTTCCTAGCACCTCATCATTGATCATTGTAGGGGACACAGGAATATTTGCTACCTGCCTTGTCATGGTGTTGTAGCTTTGACCTGTGACTTCCTTGGATAAGGACAGCAGCTAAATACCTAAAATGAAAATGTAATGTAAACGTAACAGTAGAATTTCCTGTGGTATGTCCAAATGCTGGAGTGAATTATTTTGACATAATATGTACTTTTTCCTCTTCTTAGAATTGGCCATGTGGAGGAAATGGTATTAACTGGTCAAGGGAGATGGGAAGTAAGAAGGTAGTTTACATAGCTTTGAAGTGGCCAGTGCCAAGAAGTGAATTACCATATGTGGCAATATGAAAGAGTTGAGAAATGATGCTGAACATCAAAGGCAGTGTGTGTGTTTGTGTCTGTGGGGTTGCGGTATTATGTGTTTATAGCAGCGTAAGGCATGTGTAACTTATCTGCCAGACATTTGTCACACTTTGTGTGTGTGTGTGTCTATGTGTGTGTGTTCCCAGAATAGTGTCCCTCTTTTTATCTATTCTTAGACGTCTCAGCCGTTGCATGACAATCTTTCCTCAGTGAGAAAGACAGCCACTGTGTGTGTGTGTGTGTGTGTCCAATGTGTCCATCCAGCCAACCAGCCAGCCAAACAGTTAGTCAGCAAGCCAGCTAGTCATCGACTAGTCAGTCAGCCAGCCAGCTAGCCAGTCAATCAGTAAGTGAGTGAGTCAGTCAGTCAGTGTGTTGTTTTTCCAGGCAGTCAGCCAGTTGGTCAGCAATTCATTTATTAATTTATTGGCTTAGCCATCTAGAGAGTTAGCTAGTCAATCAGCCAGCCACCCAACCAACCAGCAGGATGTCCAGTCAGCCAGACTGTCAGCCAGACTGTCAGCCAGTATGTCAGTCATTCAGCAGGGCAGCAGAGCAGCCTGCTGGTTAAAGACGGTGTCCCTTATTCATAAAACTCAGCGGTAACAACTCTATGGTGTGCAAAATCTGCATCTTGGTCATTTCAACCTATTCATAAACTTAGCGGGACTGTGATTACTGTGACATAGTCACATCACTGCTGTCATAGCCTGCCAAACCAATGAAAATCAACATGTTACATATTACATATTTAAAAGCCACCCTGATGATCCATTGTGCAAGTCCAATGGACCGCATACCGTTTGTCAGAATGTCAAGAGAAAGCAGGAATTCAATACAAACTCAGTGTGTAGGCCTATGCCAAACTTATTAAACACTTTCATATGTTTCTAAAGCTATGACAGAATTAGTATTTGGTGCTTTTATGATTTGCTTAAGGAAGATGCAAATGATGAAAAGGGGTTGGTGGTACTGCAAAAATGCCAACGGTAAAACTTGAACCCTACCTGAACCCCTGCCTGCTGCCCCTGACCTCTGACCCCTCTCGTGAGATGCCTATATAACCTGTTTGTCCGAGAGGGAAAATGCAAAGAAAGAAATTGGTCATTTCATCACCCAGCTTATCGTGTTGTGTTGAGATATCATCACCACCTTGGGAAACAGTGCAGAAACAAACAGCCACAGGACAGGATGTCGTAACATTATCCTTCCACTATTTACAGCCCACTTCACACACAACAGATCACAACAACAGCGCTTGTCATGCCACAGTCCAGTGTTCACTGGTTTACATGCCCTCAGAGAGAGATTGGGACAGCTTGAGAGACGGTATAGGGATGGAAAGAAAGACAGTGGAAACAAAGAGAGAAAGAGAGAGGAGAGCTAAATAGAAAAAGAGGAAGACAGACAGAAAGAACATAAAAAGACAGATAAAGGTGTCTTGTGTTGCCACCGCCGTGTACCACCTGCAGGGGTAAACAGTGATCAAAGGCCTTTCATCATCTGA
Organism: Centroberyx affinis; assembly: GCF_046629955.1. Lineage (NCBI taxonomy): Eukaryota > Metazoa > Chordata > Actinopteri > Beryciformes > Berycidae > Centroberyx > Centroberyx affinis. The sequence goes on along the minus strand of NW_027281873.1, from coordinate 96,786 downwards.
TGCTGCCGGAATATAAAGCGCTTTATTCAGCCTTCAATTAGGACAAAAGACAGAGGGGAGAGAGAGGATGGAGGGAGGGATGAAAGAGACAGGGAGAGAGAGGGAAATAGGGAAACAGAGGTAGAAAGCGGACAAGGGCAAATGTTGGAGATGGAGAGAGACGTGGAAATGTAGGACAGACAGAATTTAGGATTTGTTGTTGAAATCAAAGGCCTGCTGCGAGGTGTGATAGAAGGAGGGAGTGTGAGGGGAAAAATGGAGGCGGGAGTGAGGGAAAGAGAGAAAGTATGAGAAATCAGAATCAGAATCAGAATCAGAAATACTTTATTGATCCCCGAGGGGAAATTGGGTTACATTGCAGCTGCTCATAAAGAGTAGTTGGTGATGACGACATGATGAAATGGCGAGAGGTTGGTGCTGACACATTACAAGACAATTACACAATGCAGGACTGACACACTACTGTAGGTGCAGGGATGAAACCTAACAGGCCCTCAAATATAACAAGCCTGGTTACTGGTATGGCTTTGGAAAAAGCCCAAGACTCTCTTCCAGTGAAAGAATAAGGCATTTGAGGTCTCTGATATACTTCCAACAGTGCGATCAGAGCCTCAGCTGTTGCCTATTGATGCTGAACCAGGGTCAGCTTTGTTGAACAACTCACCAGTCTACCAGCAGGGATTTCTCCTGTATTGCAGGGAATCAAACCCAAAAAGTGGACTTGATGATGGATTGGTATAGTTTAGTTTTGGGTCATTATGTGTCTGAAGACTTTTTCCTACAAAATGTTTTCTCTTCAAATGAAACCATGCAAATAAAAGCACACAGTAGAGAGACATTTATGAGTTGGGATTTAGTCGAGTGTAGTCTAGTCTTGTTTATCTTTAATAGGTCTTTATTACAGTCAAGTCTCAAAGGGCTTTACATAACATTACTGTTACATCCCATACCATTTACATACCATAGACATGTCATATACCACACTACATCATATATACAGTACATACTACATACTGTATATACAGTAGGCTATATATACACATCATATACATCCTATACTACGTCATATACATACTTAATATACATCATTCACTACATCATATTTTATTTGTACTATAGCTTGTATTACATTCACTGGAATGCTCTGCTTGGGAGCGTGGGACTCTGAAAGACACTCATGAATTTTTAACCAGGTGATCGGAGCCTCCAGTTGTTTTCTATAAACAATGTACAGAGGTCAACTGTGATGAACAGCCTAAGGGAAGAAAGATTTTTCAGATTTTGGAACCTCTACCTGTTACAGTAGTAGAGCTGGTTACAGTAGGTGTACAATACAAAGCAACACGTTGCAGCGCAGTACAATACCGCACACTTGTGTACTATCAATACTTCTTTTATTGTCTTGTAATGTGTGAATGATTAAATAAATGAGCATTTCAGCGGTCTGGTCCACTGAGTGATTGCTCCTCTTCAGTTATTCCACAATTGTCACAAACAATAATATACAACCACAAGGTGACATATTTGTTACTGACTGGCCCAGACCGGCATCATTCGTGTTTTCTGCTGCCTTGTTTGTCTGATGGCATAAAAATCTTCTTTAAGCTGTCTCCTCCCCTTTATCTCCATGTCCCCTTCATGACTGAAGTGGATTTAATAGATGAAATCAGCAAGGGACCAGAGCTTTCACCTGGATTCACCTGGACACTCTATTTTATAGAAAGAGCAGCTCCCTGATGTTTTACACGCAGTGTTTGAGTTGGCTTTTATAGTGCAGCCTGTGTGAGATTCAGTGGAACGCTTGGCTCGGGAGTCTGGGCCGTTAAAGACACTCATGAATTTTTAAGCAGACGATCAGAGTCCAATTGTTGATGAAATACAAGGCTCACTGACACAATTTTCTCTCTGCTCTCATCCTCAAAACGGATGAACAGATATCCATGCATATTTATGACACTCTGTTCGAGAGAGAGAGAGAGAGAGTAAGAGAGAGAGAGAGAGAGAGAGAATGGAAGCAGGGCTAATTTAAATGACATGATAGGTTAATACGTAGAGAAAGTGTAGATACTAGGATTAGTCCGGCATCAGTTTGTGTGTGCTTTATATGGGGCTGATTGGCCTTTTTAAAAATTATATACTCAGTCAGTGTCGTCCACCTCTGATATGATGAATATGATGCAGTTTGATTACTTATTTATTGTAGAATTCATCAATACTGCACTGGTTGTCTATGAGAAAGCCTTGACTTGAATTGATTCTAATGCTAATCGGATTCCACGCAAGTATGCAAGAATATGTTTTATTAATAATTGTCAATGCATTTTCATGTGTTTTCCGCAGTCCCATGATCATTAAACATGTGGTGTACAAAGTCACTCGCCAGTTATAGCAATGATGAGGTGAAACTGGAGATAGGTCGTCTGCACAGGACTCTGATGCTGTGATTGTGAGGGGGTGGATGTTGCTTTTCTGTTCAACTGGCACAGTCAAACATGTTGGAACCTGAATGTGTCGGATAGCGTGTGTGTGTGAGTGTGTATGAGTGTGTGTAAAGCGTAATGATGGTGATGTGGCGTGTTTCACTGCTACTCTGACTCACTCACTCTCACACACACGCTTACACACACACACACACACACAGACAGATAGACAGAGCCGGTAGTACATCCTCCCCTTCCTTCCCTGAATAACGCTGTTCCAGTTGGCTGGTGGTGTGTGTGTGTGTGTGTGTGTGTGCATCAATCATTTCTGCTAAGAAGGAGAGGAACGAGGATGTCTGTTTTAGGAGCAGTAGTCAGATTACACAGCTAACTCACTCTCTCCTACTCTATCCTCCACTCTCTCTTCTTCTCTATCCTGTTTTTTTCTCTTTCTGTCACTTTTTCTCTCTACACACACAACGAACAAACATCCATGCACTTCCACATGTAAAAGAATCCTCTCTCCCGCTCTCTGCCCCCCCCCCTCTCCCTCTCTCTCTCTCCTTTCCTAGCCTTTTCAGGAGTGTTTGAGAGCGTGAGTGTGTGTGTCTGGGTCATTTTGCCCATAATGCAGTGTGTTGAGGCATTAAGGGGGATTGGCTGACAGGAGCCGCTCCTTATTAGTCGTCTGGCTGGCTGTAAGAGGCTTTTCCTGCTTGGAAATGGAGCTGCAAAAAGAGGGCAAAAGGCAAAAGAGAAGAGAGAGGGAAGAGAGGAGTAGATCTTCCTTGTGTAATATAATGAAAAAGAGGAACCTTGTTAAAGAGAAACCTTGACGTGTTGTAGTTGTAGTTTTATTTTTTCTCCATCAGACACTTGTCACATTGTGAAATAAGGTTTCTACAAGGTTTAGACTGATATATGGGGCTGACAGTAGCCTTTTATTAAAAATCGTATGTCAGCCACTCTATTGTCCAGCTCTGATATGATGAATATGATGCAGTTCATTTGATTACATACAGTAGCCTATTTATTGTAGAATTTATCAAGTTATTGTGATTATCATCCTAGGTTTCAATGGAGATTTTTAGTGCCCCCATGATTTAAATGCTTTTTAAGAGGCGTTTTCATGCTAAATAAAATTCAGGGGGAAACACTGAATCCCCTACTTTTTGTCATGAAGATAGATAGACAGATCTCAAAAATTTCAGTAGCAGTATCCGCCTTCAAAAACTTGTATTGGTTGAACCCTAGTTTCTACACTCATGCTGCATTCGCATCGTATGGAAACGATGGTTTATACGAATCTACTAAATGTTCTAGTAAATCAGCTTTCAGGTGATAAATACTACTTATTGTGATCACAACTCTTAACATGCCATGACAGTGTTTGTGGTTGACATTGCAATGATTGGTTTTCTGTAAAACATGAACTCAGATGTGTGTCACCCACTAAGTGTGAAAAAGCTGATCAGGAACAACTGTAGAAAACCTGCCGTTGCTTTGAACCGTCAAGTCATTCTGACGGTTATTCCCATGTGATGTGAATGCAGCAGTATCCTTTAGTTGCCCTAAAATGGCTTGTTAACATTGTTAGCATTCCTCATTGAAACCAGGGTTAGCCAGGATGGAACCAGGCACATTTACAGACTGACTCGCTGACTGCCTGACTGACTGCTTGGGCGACTGTACTGCCTTGGTAGCTGTTAGTAGGATGGCCTAATGGTTAGTGAGATCATCTCCCAACTGGCTAGCAGACTGGCTGATTGGCTGGATGATTGGCTGACTGGTGGACTCGCTGACTGGCTGGATAACTGGGTGACTGGCAAACTGGCAAACTGTTTTTGGTCTGATAAAGGTTGTCTAGACTGAAACTTCATGGCTTAACTTATAAATAGAGATCTATTTTTGGACTTTGAGAGTGTTGCGCCTTCCTATTCTACTGTGCATTTTTACATTTAAGGTAGCAACTCTTTTCTTGTTGCTGGAGCATGGATCTCCGCTCGCTCTCTCCCTCTCTCTCTCTCTCTCTTTCTCTCTCTCTCTCTCTCCCTTTCTCCCTCCCTCTGTCCATCTGTCTCATCCAGGGTGATAATGAACCTATGGGGTTGACTGCTGAGGTGACACCTCATCACAGCTCCATCACTGCATCTCTCTCTCTCTCTCTCTCTCTCTCTCTCTCTCTCTCTCTCTGTCTCTTTCTCCATCTATCCATCTATGTCTCTCTACCGGTCACAACTGCCTCTCTCCCTTTTTATAGGTTTCTGTTGTGCTTTCTTCCTTGTCTTTCTATCTTTTTCTTTACTACAACACTTACTACACACACACACACACACACACACACACACACACACACACACATACACACACCTGTTACTACTGATATACTACTGTTACAGCTCCATGTGCTCATGTTGAATACACACACACACACACACACACACACACTTGATCATACACATTTATGCACTGCATGGATTAACTCAGGCCTTTTTTAAGTGTCTCTTGTGTGTGTGTGTGTGTGTTTGTGTTTGTGTGGTTGTGTCACTGCAGGTAGGATTACGGAGCACTGATCATCTCTCAGCACTCAGAGAGATGAGTCTCCACTCAAACCTAATGCCCTGTCTCACAGACACACACACACACACACACACACACACACACACACACACTCTTATTAAAACGGGTCTATATACTTACATAATAACATAATTTACTAACAATAACATTATTTGTCTTTTAATTTTTCTCTTTTTGTGTCTGGTTCTATGTCTCCTTCGCCCTTTCTCATTCTTGCTGTGACACACACAGATGCGTGCACACACACACACACACACACACACACACACACACGACTTAGCAGACCTCAGCTGCAGAGACACGCTATAATTAGTGAGACAGCCTCTTTCTCTCGCTCTCTCTCTTTCTGTGTGTGTGTGTGTGTGTGTGTGTGTGTGTACTAATTGCTCAGGTTAGATGAGAGTCGTTAGTAAATGATTAATTCTATTAGGCAGCTGTAGCCCCAGGTTAGAGAAACAGTACACCTATCTCTCTTTCTCTAACTCTCTCTCCTAATGTCTCTGTTTATTATGATAACATAAATACGATGTTGTTATTGGCAATTATTATTATTGATCTTTAGTTTTGGACAGTATATTGATGTGATCACTTTCTTTTCCTCTCTTTTCTTCCTCTCTCCTTTCTCATACTCTGTCTCCTTCCTTCCTTTCCCATTTTTCTTTTATATTCTCTGTATTTGCATCTCCTTCACTGACAAAACTCTCCATTTGCCTCTCTTTCTTTTTCTCTCTGCCTTACTTTTTCCTTCCCTCCTCCTCTCTTTTTATTCACTTTCCCTTCGCTCTCTCTTTCTCTCTCGCTTTCTCTTTCTCTATCTGTTTCTCATTCGCTCTGCTGTCTTCTCTCCGTGTGTCTATTCTAAGCGGAAAAGGTCAGATACAGAGGAACAGCGTGAATCTGATGCCTCCCCCACATTACACGCTCGCTCACACACACACACACACACACACACACACACACACACACACACAGGCAGACTGTGTAATTATGGAGGTGTCAGAGAAAGATGAGAGAGAGAGAGAGAGACAAAGAGAGAGAGTGTGTGAGGGAGAGAGAGGGTAGTATCACTCCCACATCCAGGCAGAGGTTCTTTACATGTATTAACTGATTGTAGCATAGACTTACAGTATATCATCATTGCTGTGGCGTGATACTCCACAGATCTGTGTGTGTGTGTGTGTGTTTGCATACATAATGGTGTTCATTTCTTAATCTGTCTGTCCATGTCAGTCAGTCCAGTCAAAACATCAACACATGATGACAGTGACATGCAGACTAGAAGGAGACCAAACACTTTGGGTGTGATCACACCTACAGTTTGTTTTCTATGGGCTGAACCGCAGTGCAGTGGTTTTCAATCCAGGTCCTTGGGACCGAGAGTACTGCCAGTTTTCTATCCTGCTGGGTAGTTAATTGAAGTTAATTGCATTCACTTTGCATCCCAGGTGTAAAATAGTCCCTGATTAGATGGCTAGAATAGATAGAAAACCAGCAGGACTCTTGGTCCCGAGGATCAGGTTTGAAAACCGCTGCCATATTGGAAAAGTTTACTTAAAGTTACTTTGTTGTGTTTTTGTATTTTGTTCGTTTAGGCGCACACTGCCTATTTAAAAGCAAACCAGGTATTGTAAACAAAAGTCACATGGACTCACAAGTAGCTTGTTTATTTGACAAGTAGCTTGTTTCTTGGACAGAGTTTTGGTAAACTGTCATCCCACCAGGTTAAAGATTTGGCAGCCGGGGAGTGTGGGAGTGTCAAAACAAATCTGATTGCAATCCCTGTAACTTTGATAACTGTGCTCTTTGCTGTAATTTATCTTCTCTGGTCTTCGTACCTGTTAAGAAGAAATAGCTGAATATGAGCCTCGGTCCAGATGGTTTGCCCTCAGTTCATTTTGTTATGCTAGGCTTTCCAAGCATGAATAACTGCTGGCTATCAGATATCAAGAGTTATAAGAGTTCATTCAAACATGTTTGATTTTGTCGGGCCGAGTCTGGTCGAGCTTGTGCAGTGTGAAGTGGTCCAAGGCTCACCAAGACTGGACTCTGACAGTGACCGTGGCAACAGCCAATGGGAGTGGGAAGTGGGAAGAAAAGGAGAAGGAACCAGAAGAGGTCATGTTTAACAATAGCAACACCCACTCACGTAGATAGTTTGTCAGTAAGATTCCCAACTCCACTTGCTCTTGATAAGTTGCTATACTGTTTTATTTGGAGGAATACATCTCATATAACATAAAAAGGCACATAAGTAGCAATATGCCTGGATCAATCCACATAAGTACAAATGAAGTGAAAGAAGTCTCATGCAAAATTCCTCATCAGTATTATCCTTGTAATAATGTCACTTCAAGATACATTTGTAATGCAGATGTAAACTGTTGCTTCTGCGACAGAACAGCTATTTTGTAACTGCATATACAGTGAACTGAAGAATGGGAGAATGTTTTTGAATGACAGAGTCGGGTAGTATGTGTGAGACGCCCATCTGTTGTGTGTGACGCCCCCATCTTTGCCCTGTCGCCTAGTGTGAGCAGCTCCCCGATGGGACGGCAAGCAGACCAGTCGTTTAGTCTGAACTTGTTGGGTAAGATTTAAACAGCGTTGTAGTCTGGCTTCGGCTTAGCATGCTTTAAGTGCTTAACAGTATTTTTGAAACTTACATAACTGGTTTAAATGCATTCATCACAGTACCCAAACCAAACTTTCAGAGACTCGGCTTGGATTTAAAAAAAAATACTGGAAAAAAGATTCACAAAATGGAATCAAATGTTTGTACTCTACGACCTGCGATCCAAACAACCTGTGATGGCCCAGGATGTGTCCTATCTATGTGTTGCACTTCTATGGCAGAGAGAGGCTTCCTGTTCTTGTTGTTTTGTGAGCCAGGGCAGAGGCCTGTTGGTCAGGGTGTGTGTGTGTGTGTGTGTATGTGTGTGTTTGTGGCTAGAGAGGACAGACAAGCACTACACACATCACTCTTCTTACTCTATTCTGGGTTGGTTTCTGGACACGAAAAGAAAACTTCAACATTTATTATTGATCCAGCCTTGCCAAGTGACAGTAGTTCATACCCCATTGACTTGTATTGGCATTGCTCTCCCAGAAATAAAAACTGAAGTGTGAACTTTTTGGTTGCGCAAAGAGGGAGCTTGGTTCATGATCAATAAGAAAGGCTCATAAAAATCCACAACCTTCCCTTTAATCTACCACTGTGGTTTTCATTTTTTTCTTTTTTTTCTCTGAAATAGCTGGTTTGTACAGTGGTTTGTGTGTGTGCACGTAATATGTGGTTTGTGTGTGTGAATATGAGTGGCGGTGAATTTTTATATTTCAGTTTGAATTTCAGTATTTCAGTATTTTGTTGAGATGTTTCACAAAAAAACATCAAAAGCTTTCTTTCTTTCTTTCTTTCTTTCTTTCTTTCTTTCTCTATAAGCATGCTTTATAGAGTGATATTCATTTCAGTTCATTTCAACTTGCCAAACCATCAAGATAGAGATCGCTCTTTGTATCAGTGTGTGTGTGAGTGAAATGATACAGTTTCTCTCTCTCTCTCTCTCTCTCTCTCTCTTTGTTTTCTATTTATAAAAACAGAGTGGGTTTTCTGAGTGGGAGTCATGGAAAAGATACACTGCTGACTATGCTGATGGAGAGAGAGAGATAGTGAGATAAAGAGATAGAGAGAGAGAAACTGTTAATGAGGCAGCACTGTTTGTCACTAAATATCACCTGATATGATAGAAATTAGAAGTTGACTGATATGGGGTTTTTAAAGGGCTGATGCTGATTTTTAGAGGGCAAGTGGTAGAATAAATAGAAGAAATAGGCTAAATAAAAAGATATTTTTTAAAAAGAATGACACAAAAAAGTGCAGCAGAGTTGAACATGCCATCATATTCTAAATATTTACAGAAAAGACGCACACACACACACACACACACACACACACACACACACACACACACACACACACACACACACACACACACACACAGGAGCAGCAGCGCAGTCCAACCCTTGAGCTATTCTCTCCTCTCTCTCCAACATCCTAAACACCTCAGTCTTCTTCTGTGGTGAGTTTAAAGTCACAATGAAACGGCACTTTGAGAGCATCTTGCTTCCTTAATGTGATGTATTTCCTGTTGAAACAGGATATTGGAGTGGGACATAACATGGGGAGAGATTATTCAGAAGTGTAAACCAAAGGTGTTTCCCTGCCTTCCACCCAGTGCATGCTGGGATAGGCTCCAGCCCCCCACATGACACAGAGTAGGAGTCGGGGGGGTACGGAGAATGAATGAATGAATTTGAACTGAGTCAGACACAAAAGTAGGAGGAAGGAGGGAGAGAGAAGAAAGAGTGGGTGGATGGAGGGATGAAAGAAATGAGTACAGAGGGAAATGAGGATGAGGCGGAGAAGGGAAAAGAGTGAGTAGGAGAGAAAGAGAGAGAGAGAGAGAGGAGGAGGAGGAGAGAAGCCAAGGCCTTGGGGCAACGCCAAGACTGCCTACAGATACTCTCTCTCCTTCGCCTCTCTCTCTCTCTCAATCCTCCGTATTCCTCTCTCTCCACTTGTCCTCTTGTCCTCCATCCTCCCCTTTCTCTCTCACTCCTAGTCATTCCTTTCATCCCTCCATCTCTCACTCATCGTCTCTTGCCTCTCTCTCTCTCTCTGTCTCTCTCTCCATCTTGCTTGCCCTCCTCTCCTTTTTCGCCACCTCCTCTCTCTCTTTCTCTCCTCGTCCACCCCCTGAGGAAAAGTAATGTAGGCCAGTGGAGAAGTGAAGCGAAGGGCATGCTCTCTCTCTCTCTCTCTCTCTCTCTCTCTCTCTCTCTCTCTCTCTCTCTCTCTCTCTCTCTCTCTCGCTCACACACACACACGCACACACACTCAGACCTTCACCTTGCCTAGTGAAGGACAGTGCCAGAGAGCAGATGTTCTGTCCTGAATTCTTCAACAGACACAGAGATATGGAGAGATTCAGTTCATGCAAATTAATAATAATAACATAATTCATTGCAATAACAATTACTATCAGTCAACTGTTAATATTGATTAAGATTCAATCAATTGATGCTCTGTGGCAACATAGGCTTCTGTCCTGTCATGCCAGTGAAGCAGTTGAATTGAGAGAAAGAGAGAGAGACATAGTGATTGCATTGAGAGAGAGAGATCACATAAACAAGAGAAGGGAAAATTGTTATGGGTGTTATGAACAGAGTAGATCTGTCTGTCTCTCTCTCTCTGTATTTGTGTGTGTGTGTGTGTGATTATAAATAGAGGGAGGAAGGTCAGAGGGAAAGAGTCAGGCTTCCTGTCTCCAGCTTCAATACCGGATACACACACATTCATAGACACACGCACACACACGCGCGCGCGCCACACACACACACACACACACACACGTACAAATGTTTTACTTGTGTCCAATTTTCTTGGTGTAATCTTTATGATCATCTCATATATTGAGATATTAAAAGAAGCTATATCCTCTATTGTTTTCTACTGTTCTCTACTGTCCTGTAATACAGGCCTCTGCTCTTTTCTACTGTCCTCTGCTCCAGTGGTTCTCAACCTTTTTGGTTTGTGACCCCTTAAAACAAACGATGCCTGCTCATTGTTTCATTAGATTAATTATCAGAGGAGGCATAGAAGCTGAAAAGTATCCTCTAAAAATAATCAAAAAATAGAGAAAAAACAGAAGAAAATAGACATCATTATATATTTGTATAGTAGAAATGTTTTTTCTTATCCCATAAATCATCTCGCGACCCCCTGGGGGGTCCTGACCCGCAGGTTGAGAACCACTGCTCCACTCTCTTCTACTTCTCTCTACTTAACTCTATAGTTGAGTATACTCTATATTCCTGTCCTCTTTCAATGCTTACTTCTCTGTGAAACTGATTTTGTTTACATTGCATGTATGTTTGCGTGTGCATATGTGTGTACAGTACCTGTGTGCAGTATCTGTGTCTCTGTGTTTTTCATGACCGCGCGTGCGCGCGCGCGTGTGTGTGTGTGTGTGTGTGTGTGTGTGTGTGTGTGTGTGTGTGTGTGCGTGTGCGTGCGCGTTTGAGTGTGCATCTGTGTGTTCACGGTCACATTGCGCTTGCATTCACAAGAACAGTGTGTCGTTGTCCAGGAGTGCCTGCATGTTAATTTGTGTGTGTGCATGTGTGTGTGTGTGTGTGTGTGTGAATGCGCGTGAAGAGAGTGATCTAATAAGAGTTGATAGTGCACTGACTGCAGCTGCTCTCACACACCCACTCCCTGTCAGAGAGAGACACTGATTTCTCCTGTAATTAAACATCTTATACTTATAAACCAGCAGCATGAAACAGTCCAGAATCAAACTCACTGTATTCTTCAAGGATAATTAATATACAGGAATACATATCACTACATATAGACTCTCTGTATATATAGCCTATACATTTGCGATCACTTTACAGTTAACAAATTGTTAACTAATGCGATCATAAATAATTCATTTAATTTCTTGACAGTTGTGATACAATATGTAAATGATAAATGTATGTATTAACATGCCATTAATGAATGTGTCAATAACGTATACTATATAATTTACAGGTTGTATAAAACACCTCCTCTCGCACTCTGAGTGACACACACACACACGCACACACACACACACACACACACACACACACACACAGGGAGAGGTTAACATACAGACAGACAGAGGAAGACGGACAGAGAGGAATGCTGTATGCTCAGATAAAAGTGGGAAGGAAGTTCAAGTGGGGTTGCCATGACAACCCCACCCTCCCCACCCTGCCACCTACACACATACACACATACACACACATTCCCCATCTCCCCTATTAGAACTGGTCTGTGTGTGTGTGTGTGTGTGTGTGTGTGTGTTTGTGTGAATGACTATTGTATAGGGTGTGCTGATAAGAGATTGTTTTGTGTAGAACGTCAGTAAGTTACCACACAAACAAGAAATATTGCTCACTATACTAACTGTGTGTATATCTCTGTGTGTGTGTGTGTGTTAGTAGTGTGTTGATTTCTTCCTGCTATTGTCTGTTTTTGTATGTGTGCAGTCATGTTCCTGTGTGTGTGTGTGTATGTGTGTGTGTGATTGTGTGTGTTGGGGTCAGACAGGCTGAATCTAGTAGCAACAGTACTGTACACACACACACACACACACACACACACACACACACACACACACACACACACACACAGTGTTAATGTTACAGTCTAATTGCAATACTATTATGATATATAGTATGATACCGGTCACAGTTTTTTTTCAGATTTTCCAGTTGTTCCGTATGTGCATTTTCAATACACTGGTGTTAGAGAAAAATAAATACTATAAGATATACTATATATACTATTCATCATGATGTGCCTACTAAACTATATTTGACACCATCTTGGAGGACATATTGGAGAGTTAGCTGTGTACAAATAATGATAACAACCAGGCTCGAAAGCAGAGAGAGAGGGATACATGAAAAAGATAGTTGTAGTTTGGCTTTAGGTCCATTCAGTATGTAACAGTGAATAGTCTGATAAGGTAGTAGAAGAAGAATCTTAAGGCATAAACCAATATCAATCAACCACTACTAGCTACTAGCCATCTAACGTTAGATACTGTGCATTCAGATGTGTTAGCAAAACAGTGATAGTTAGCTGACCAGATACTAGATTGAATTTCATGTGCTGCCTCCTCTCTTCTTTCTATGCATCTTTCCACCCTTTCTCTCTCATTTCCTTATTTTGCCCATTTCTTTCCTCCTTGTCCTTCTGTCCTTCTCTCAGTAAGTTCCAGCACCTTTTCTTCCTTTATGTGGTAACGTTTGCTCTATTCTTCCTCCTTTGCTTACTTCCTCACTTTTACTCACGTTTTCTGAAACACTTCCTTTCCTTTTTTGTTCCTTTATTTCTCTGCTGCCTTCCTTTCTAACATCCTCCCTTGTTTCCATTTTCATCTTTCTTTCTTTCTTTCTTTCTTTCTTTCTTTCTTTCTTTCTTGTATGCATGTATGGGTGAATGTTATTCTGTGTGAATGTTATTCTGCAATTGTGTGTGTGTGCGCACGCGCTATCAGAGAAATGACAACCAATGATAGATGAGATTCTAACTCCCTTCCAGCTCCTGTCTTACAAAGTGTGTGTGTGTGTGTGTGTGTGTGTGTGTGTGTGCGTGCGCGTGCGCGTGCGCGTGCGCGTGCTGATCAAGCTGTATCTGTCAAACCCCATTACCTTGGGCACTGAAAGCAGCCGTCTAGAGACATAGGCACGTCTCTCTCTCTCTCTCTCTCTCTCTCTCTCTCTCTCTCTCTCCCCTTCTCTCTCTCTCCCTCTCTCTCTCTGTCTCTCTCACACACACACACACACACACACACTCAAACTGGGCATGCTGTGTCACCAGCGGCAACGATCAAGCTGCTGAACACACTGACCCAGATAGAGATAGACGGGGAGAGAGAAAAAGGAGAGAGAGAAACGGGGATGAGAAAGAAAAAGACGGGGAGGAGATAGAGGCAAGAAAGAGAGAGAAACAGAACGAGAGCAACGAAAGAATGAGACAGAGTCTTCCAGTAATTGGAGTGTCCCTGACTGTCAACACTGCTGTTGGAGCTCCATGTAAATGACGCTGCTGAGTCTAATGTGATGTTTTGATGGGATTCCACACCATTATGCATGAACATGTTTTATTATACCTCCACGCCGGCGATAGCCGTGGCCGGAGGCATTATGTTTTCGGGTTGCCGTACGTCCGTCTGTCCGTACGTACGGCTGTACGTCCCATTCTCGTGAACGCGATATCTCAACGCCTTGAGGGAATTTCTTCAAATTTGGCACAAACTTCCACTTGGACTCAAGGATGAACTGATTAGGTTTTGGTGGTCAAAGGTCAAGGTCACTGTGACCTCACGTCCGTCCCATTCTCATGATTGGTGATGTAATCATTAGTTGATATTTTAGAGTTAGTATCAAACACTTTTTGTTTGAATATTCTTCAATTGTTGTTGGTTTGACAGAAAAAAATGATGGTGCAAATCAAATAAATTCATACAATGTTGTTTAAACGTGCAATTTCATTAAAAAAATTTAAATAATCATATATTTTTATTAATATAATATATTAATATTATAATTTTATTAATATTTTTCTTGGTCTTATCATTCCACTACTCTGCATTTAACTAAATATTCAAGTTGTAATGAGAAAAAATATTTTTATAAACATTAAATGTTAAATGTAATAAAAATACATTAAGCTCTACTTGCTGTGGATTCATCAAGTTTAGAAGTTAGTTATTGGCGGAGGCATACAACCGCGAGGCGGTTATTTCTAGTTATCATTATTATTATTATGTTATCCTTGGTTTTAATTGAGAGTTTTGGTGTCCCATGGTCTAATGCTGTAAAGATATTGACTACTGGCTCAAAATATCGGCAATTAAAAAAAGAAATATTGGCATCCGTATCCGTAGAAAACTCATATTGGTCTAGAATGCAGCTTAATACATGAAAGGCTTACTTCGTAGGACTGATAATTGTGTGTGTGTGCATCCAAGCATGAGTGCATGTGCTTGTGTATATGTGTGTATGCTGCTTCTCAGGTTGTCCTTGCCAGGTTATCGCTTACGTAACGCTCTAAAAATAGACCAGATTCACCTGTAAGGGAAAGAAGGGGGGGGGGGGGGGGGAGAGAGACAGAGGGAGACAGAGGAGAGAGAATAGAGATGGATGGAGAGAAGGATAGAGGGGAAAAAGAGAAAGTTTGTAAAGTAAAAAGGTGTCCCTTTAACATGTATAACTAGCATTCCTATGATACTGATACAATGATGCCGATTTAGTCTGCTGTCTGTTCTTGTAAATCTGCTTAATGCCTTGATTCTAATGGAGAGGGGGGGGGGGGTTGTAGATCTGGTGGCGTTCATTGGTGGCGTTCATTGGACACCACTGCTCACACACACGCACACACACACACACACACACATGCACACACGTACGTCTGTATCCCTATAGTTGTGAGGACCATCCATTGGCTAGAGGATTTTTCTCTATCCTTTCTATGCTTGTGAGAATATTTGGTCCTCATAATAGATAGTACAAACGCAAATACACACACACACACACACCTACCTACACACACACACACACACACACACGCACACACAGAGTACAGAGTACAGAGCTCAGATGTCTGGTGTCAGGTCTCCTTTGCCTGTCACAATGATTGGCATAATTACCTGACCCGGGCTGTGTGTATGTGTGTGCGTGTGGAAGTAGCTGTTGGTCGATGCAATCCCCATTGGGGGTTTTTCGAGGGAGAGGATAACAGCAGGAGAAAAAGCGAGAGAACTTGCAGGATGATAAGAGCGATAAATGGAAGAGAGGAAGAGAAGAGAGGGAGGGTGAAAAGAGTGCGTTGGTACCGAAGGCTTCTGGGCTACAGGTGAGTGAGATGCTAAACTGTTGAGCGGCTGCCATCTTAACCCTTCAAACTCTGCCTGTAACTGTGTCAATACAGCCAGTGTAACGCATTGTCATTGCTTTGCCCAGTAACGAGTAGTGAAACAAATTATTGTTTCAGCTTCATCATCAGGTACCAATCAAAAAAATTAATTGTTAGTTTTGTTATCACCCTCTCTAAATGTCAGACTGAAGTTGAATTGAAGTGGGTCGAAGGCTGATGCTATCATTTTTTGGCTTGAAGCTGCTGATATTTTGTGCCAATAGTCAATCTCATTCAAATATGAATTCAGAGGTGAATTCATATTTTCAACTCAAGTAATGTGAAAGTTCAGGAATGATTTGAAAGATGAGTCGATGTTGTCGAGCATTGGTTGTATTTTGCGTCGCCAAATCCAGTTGGGTTCACCTTTGGTTATGCAAAACTTTTCTGTAAGTTTTCTGTATCTAATAAACCTAGAGCTACGCCCTTGGTAGTACTGTGTGCGTTAATGGTAATCAGCGTTAATCAGCAAGTATCCAGAATTTTATTGTTGACTTAATTTGGGTGTGTGTGGGAGGGAGGGAGGGGGAAGTGTTCTGAGCTTCCTGCTCTTCATCAGACAAACGACATTTGAAACCAGCTCCACCAAATATGATTACTTAATTAACTATAATTACTGACAATCTTAATAATCTGGGGGAAACACTGAATCCTTGCACTTTTTGGCCTTTTTCCACATGACAATGGTAAAATTTTAAGACATTGAATATTAGCATGACATATCAGCTGTTGGTAGCTTCAAAAATCTCTGTATTGTATTGACCTTTAAAAACCCATATCAGTCCTAGTCAAGGAGCTTTTGAATCTAAAGATAATAATGTGGTGCTTTTTTGGTGGACTCTTTAACTGCTGTTAAATTTGAGAGGAGAGATTACCATTGGGAATTGATTATAGCAGTTGATAATTTAAGCTGGGGCTGTATATGTTTTCTAGCCACCTCAATTACTAGTATTGAAACAAATAGACCACCTATCAGTAAACTAGACAGTTGATATTTGTCACACATGTTCAGATTTTACACTTTGCTGTCAGAAATTCTGGATATATGCAAAGCATTGTGGGATACTTACTGTAGTAACCGTTGACCCCTCCATGGTTACTGAGGAGCTGTATTTAGAAAGCAGTTGAGGAATTGCAAAGATTACATCAAACCTCGGTGTGTGGGCTGGGAAATGAAGATGGTGTGTGTGTGGACACACGCGCGTGTCCACATGTACACACTTTCATCCCACATGGGGTGATCAGGGTTCTGTCTAAGTAACTCCAATTCCAG